>NC_081164.1:25952102-26072102 GCF_012432095.1 Onychostoma macrolepis | reverse complement strand
TTTAAAATTATTATGTGATCATATCATTGATAATCAACAGAGGTCAGTTGCTTTAGACTGGTATTACAAGTTAGTTATCAACATTTTTAATCAGCAGTATAGAAATTATAATTTGAGAACAAAAAGACTGATTGTCCATTTTGATTATCTACAACTTTTATTATTATTATTATTGATGATATATCTTAGACAAATATAATCATATAATTTAAAAATGAAACTGAAAATCATGCAGATTATAAATAAATCTGTATAAATACCAGTTTAATTTTTTCATAAATGGCAGTAAAATATTTTACTAAAAATAATATACATATACACACTTAAAATTTTTTTTACTGTATTATACTGTCTATTTACTGTTTTTTTTACTGTAATACTTAAGCCATGTTTTCCCATAATTTTAATGTATTTTTGTGTGTTTTCAGTTTAATTTATAAGTATAAATATATAGTTTTTATATATTTATGTTAATATATATATATATATATATATATATATATATATATATGTTAGTATATATTTATTGATTTTAGTAAAATATTTTACTGTATATTAAAAATATTTATGAAAAGGCATACTTAAAATTGAATCTGAAGACACCTTGAACCATCCAAGATAAATTACTGATGGTAATGTTTCTGCTGAGGTTAAAGTAATCAGTTCAGATCATTAAATGCCAGCTAACAGATATGTTTTAATGACTCACCAAACTCAATTTTGACTCTCATTTGGAGTGTTAATTTTGGACTCCTCATAGAACACCCACAAACAACACGTGGAAGTGAAAATGTACAAGTAGCTGTAGTAGTAAATGTTTGTACTCTTGCTGAAGTTTTGCTGATCTAGTAACACGTCACATCAGACGCTGTGGTTTCGTGTTAATGCATCCCATTATCTCCTCTGCAGGTGCAGCGAACCATCGCCAAACAGATCCAGATGGTGAAGCAGATCGGGAAGGGCCGTTACGGCGAGGTGTGGATGGGCCGCTGGAGGGGCGAACGGGTCGCCGTCAAGGTCTTCTTCACCACAGAAGAGGCCAGCTGGTTCAGAGAGACCGAGATCTACCAGACTGTCCTGATGAGACATGAGAACATCCTGGGTAAGGAAGCTCCTGATTAGTGGAAAACCGATATGGATTTTTCAATGACCAATGCCGATATCTTAGAAAGCAGTGTGGCCGATGGCTGATATAAAAAAAAAAAAAGCATAAATGAAATTAAATATTTATTGAATAATATAATATTTTCTAAATTAAAGTGTAAATAACTATGATAAAGAATTTGAAATTAATAAAAAAATTAATATTTAAAATAAAGAGATTTATTTAAATGGAATCTTCTTGATTCTGAAAAGTGAAAATGTGTTTTTATCAACAAGTAAAGAAAGTGCAACAATTTTTGACAACTACTGTTGTAAAAAAAAAAGGCAAATATTGGTCAACATATCGGTTGCTCAGTAGTTATGAATAGTCAGATCAGATCCAGATTAAAAAATGCCAAATATCGGCCGATATATTGGTTGACCACTAGTTCTGATTGGTCAGATCAGATCTGAAAAAAAAGGGCCAATATAACGGTTGAGGACTAGTTCTGATTGGTCAGATCAGTTCAGAAATTCCAAAAATGGGCAAATATCAGCCGATATATCGGTTGACCACTAGTTCTGATTGGTCAGATCTGTCCGTTTCCCATGTTCTCGTCAGGTTTCATCGCGGCGGATATCAAGGGCACGGGCTCGTGGACGCAGCTGTATCTGATCACGGACTATCATGAGAACGGCTCGCTGTACGATTACCTCAAATCCACCACACTGGACACCAAAGCGCTGCTGCGGCTGGCGTACTCCGCCGTCTCCGGCCTCTGCCACCTGCACACCGAGATCTTCGGCACACAGGGCAAGCCGGCCATCGCTCACCGAGACCTGAAGAGCAAAAACATCCTGGTGAAGAAGAACGGCACCTGCTGCATCGCTGACCTCGGCCTCGCTGTCAAATTCATCAGGTACAGCAGCTTACGCATCTGTGGCCTTTATATTGTTATTACATTAGACTGATCTTAGACAGATAATTAGCCAAGCTTAATTTTAGATTTTATTTTAGGACAGGTTACAGATTATGTAGTAGACAATATCATTTTTCCTGTGGTTTATGTGTTTTTGTGATTTGTGTTTTGTGGGGGAAAAACAATACACAGGCATTTGATTTAATTTATTTTTAGACAAACATTACAGTTATATAAACTGTATAAAATTATGTTATGATTGCATGTCATGATGTTATTTATATAAATGAATAAAGAAATTATACAAAAGTATTAACATTTTTTATATAGGGTGCAACAGGGCTAAAGGCGCACCGGGGTAAAAGGCGCCTTTGATATTATTTTCCTCTAGACCACTAGATGGCACAAAAGCGTGGCGTAGCACTTTCCAAAACATCCGCTTTTCAAGATGCACGTGTATATTTGTCTGATCTTTGGTGCAAAGTTGATTCTGTGCTTACTTCATCCAATATTTTATGTTTTTAAATGTTGTAGATTTAAGTAGCAAATGAGAATCACTAAAATTATGCATATATTTGTCTTCTTTATGGTTTTCAGTTTTGTTTAAGATAATTAAAGCAACAGTTTTTAAAAAACGAAAGAACATGTAAAAGTATGGTATTTGGGGTAAAAATCTAAAGGCACACAGTAATTAACATGATAATTAATAGATGGCTGACTTTTCCATTTGTTGACATGACATGGTTAGATTCAGATGGTAAATATCATATATTATGTTGGGTGTCCATATTAGAGATAATCACCATGTTTAGAATGAAACCATCATATTTAAAAACATGATATTAATCTTATCATATAATAAAATATGTATTTGTTACTACTGTAAATATATATTCAATTATTATTGGATCTCCTTCAATGCTTTCAGAATCTTTACTTATTAAAATGATTTTGTTTCTGTATTTTAAAATATATTTTTTATATTAACATATTTTAATGACAGTATATTTATTGAACAAAAATAAATTCTTTTTTCAAATTTTTCTTAAATAAGCAGAAAATAGTACAAACTTTGCTAAAGTGATTGTTTTGAACAAGTATTAACTTAGACATTATTTAAAAAAAAAACATTTTAGCTGAAGTATTTGTATCAATACCGTGTGCTCCGTGTGTCCTCATACATTTATAAGATTTTTTTAAACAAAATAAACGACTTGTATCAAATTGTAAACAAATTTGTATTTTTATTTTGGATGCGCTTAATCACGATTAACCATTGCCTAGCACTTATATGCATGTATGTATGTATATTAGTGCTGGGCGATGGTTAATCATGATTAAGCGCATCCAAAATAAAAATGTTTTGTTTATATAAGATACAAGAAGAAGTTTGTGTACTGTGTATATTTAATATGTATATATAAAGACACACACATACAGTATATATGTTGAAAATATTTACATTTACATACAAGTATTTACATATATATATTTATATTCATATATTTCTTTTTTTTGTCAAACATTTGTATCATGGACAATCATGTCAATTGTAATGTCATGATGCTTTTGTATGAAACTGAAAAGAAAAAATGTATTAAGAACATGTTCAAATATTTAAGAGATATAAATACATTTTTAATTATGCAACAGTTTTATTGAATATATAATTTGTGAGTGTTGTACTTTTGAATTTAAATTGTATGCAGATTTTTGAGAAATTGTCTTATCAGTTATATACAATCATACATACATAGATACATGCATGCACTGAAATTATTCCAAAAGTATTAAAGGATATGTAGAATGTATTTTTATGTTGAATGACCCCACCCTCCGATTATCATATTGAATCATGTGGCAGCAGCTAAATATGCAGAATCTGAAAGAGTTGATGATTTTATGATGATGTGTTTATTGTCCCTGACGTTTGGCTGCTGTGGGTTTGTTGTCAGTGACACTAATGAAGTGGACATCCCACTGAACACGCGGGTCGGCACCAAACGCTACATGCCTCCGGAGGTGCTGGACGAAAGCCTGAACAGCTGCCATTTCCAGTCCTACATCATGGCAGACATGTACAGCTTCGGCCTGATCCTGTGGGAGATGGCCAGGAGATGTGTGTCCGGCGGTGAGTCCAGCGCAGCGCTCAGCTGCTTGATTTGATCCGTCAGGATCTGATTATTTTCTGTAGTCCTCACAGACTTTGTAGACTGCGTTAGTGGCTGTCCACTTTTCCAGCAGACTCGGTTCCTTCGGGCGAAAACTGTTTCATGCATCGGTCAGTCTGGAGATTTTGGGTTATTTGGCTTTTCACAAAGTGTTTGTTTCAAAACAGTGGAAAGAAAACATTTCAAATACACTTTTATGTGTTTATTTTATTGCACTTTATGTAATGTATCTATTTAGTGGTTGATTGTTTGATTGACTGATTTATTCATTTCTTTTACCCTATTCACTAATATCTTGTGAAAAAAAAAGCTTTGATTAAAGAGTTATAAGCTGCGAAGCCAACCAATTAACCAAGCAGCTGTGGGATGAATGACAACATTACAAATGTTGATTTGAAAAATAATAACAATAACAACAATAGTGGGAATAGATAACTAACTAAATAAATCAAAAATAGAGAAAAAGAGAAGCATACTAGGCTGTGAAGTTAATGAATGAAGTACAATCCCACAAATGACATAAAAATAGAGCAATATGAGACTGTTGATATAAAGACATTGTGTATATAGGATGAATATGTGAGTGGGTGGAGTGATTTCTGTGCAGAATCATCAATAATGTAGTTTTTCCTCCAGGAAATCTGTTGTTGAAACCAATTATTTGCCAGTAAGTTGAAATAATGTGGGTTGATGGAAGCGATGAGTAATGTTGTAGCTCATAGTAGGTATTACTAATTTTGAATATGATGAAGTATTCTTATAATCTTATAATTTCTGTTCTAAACGTGTTCGATTTATTAAATGCATTTCCCTATTAACCTGCAGAAGCATTGTTTGTCTTGTCATTAACACTGTTTTTCAATTAGGGATCATATTTCATACTTCATGTTGAGTTTGTATGTGTAATTGAATTGGAGTGAGAAAGTCTTTGTAAATCTTTTGAGATTTTTTGTGGCTTTAATGTGAGCATGTTAAACAGTTATTTTATTAATTTTAAACAGCAACATATTGTGACTACCATGAACAATTTTGGTACAAACATGCAAACTTTCATACAAAAAATTACAACCGTTAAAATGATGAGAATATGTCACCTGGGCTTCCCAAAAATGTCTAGGTTTTTTAAAAATTATTAATTTTTTTTGTTGTTGTTGGGGGTGGGGGGTATGTTTTGTGTAGACATTTGTGCTCAGTGGTGTTTAGTAAAGTAGATGACTAAAGCACAATGAAAGAAGTGAGGTAGACAGTAGAATTAATTTTGTGTAATGATACATTAATATTGTTGGAGAAAGAAACTATTTAAGCATTTCTACATGAAAATGTCACAATGTTGCTGTTTGTTAGTTATTTGTATTTGTGAAAGTCACTCGCAATTTGAGTGAAAAAAGAGTTTATAATTAGTATTTGTTTTGGTCACTTTATTGTAAGGTGTCCTTGTTACATGTTACATGTGCTATCAACCCCCAAATTAGATTTTGAGTTAGTTAAACTTAATTTAATTTAGTTTTTTTCAGGTGCCAGACAAGACAAAATTTGTCAAGCAAAAATATTTATATATGTTAGTTTTTAGTTCCCAGATAAACTCAAGATGAAGCACGAACAAAGCCATCGATACACAATGTGCCAGCCGCACAATAACACAAAAGAAAAGACTTGGAGTTAAATAACACAACAATAGATCTTGCTTTTTCAAGTCAAAGAATGTTATTTAGAAAAATACAGAAACAAAATTACAATATTCAATTTCCCAGCATTTAAACAATTTTGGGGAAAGAGGAAAGAGAGAAAAAAAATAAAAATACAATAAATGGAAATGAGTAAATAACAGCATTGCTCCTTGTTCAATTCAGTCCTTCAGTTCAAAATCAACTCAGTCCAAAGAGTTCAAAAAAGGAAGCAAAAAAACCCTCTTTGAGTTAATAAAACTTTCTCAGATTTGAAACAAAGTCTTAATAAATTATGCATAATTGCATGCAAGCAACCCTAAACCAAACCATATAGTAAGTAGTTAATTAATTTCACTCAGTACTTAAATATATAATTATAATGTACACTGTAAAAAAAAAAAAGTTGAGCAAACTTAAACATTTAAGGCAACCAGCTTCAGCAGATTTTTGAGTTTTCTCAACTTGTCCTTTTAAGTTTATACAACAGAAAGTTGAGAGAACTCAAAAATCTCCCACAAAAATAAGTTGAGAAAACTCAAAAATCTGCTGAAGCTGGTTGCCTTAAACTTTTAAGTTTGCTCAACTTTATTTTTACAGTGTAACAAGGACACCTTAAAAAGTGGCTTTTAAAAAAAAAGTGTATTTGAAAGCAGAAGTGTGCCACAACTCTCACTTCAGTGTGTTTTCTCAGCAGAAGTGTCAAGTTAATGATTTGCATTCTGAATAAGGAATCACTGAAGAATGGTTGACAGTAAACAGATGCTTGTGATTAGCTGTGATCTGAAGCGTTGCTGTGCTGTGTGTGTGTTCCTGCAGGGATCGTGGAGGAATATCAGCTGCCGTATCACGACCTGGTGCCAACGGACCCGTCCTACGAGGACATGAGGGAGGTGGTGTGCATCAAGAGACAGAGACCCTCGTTCCCCAACCGCTGGAGCAGCGATGAGGTACAGTCGTCATACAGAGCTGCGCTCTTGACCAAAACTTACTGTTTGTTTCATTCACAGTGATCCGTTTCCTTGCTTGATGCTGTAAAGGCGCTGAATCATATTTCATATGCAAATGTGCAGAAATTGATTAATATAATCAAAATGATTGCTTGTTAACTGTATCACACACAATGCACTAAGTGTATAAGTAAAATGCACAATGCAGTAAAAGAACTCTTTTAGTGTAACTGTACAAGCGTCCAGCTTCAGTGTCAAATCTTGACTGATTTTGATCAAGTAAAGGTCAGAATAACTGCAGTCATGTCTCCAGATGAACACTTGCTGGACTGAAGCAGCTCAGCTTTACTTGATTCTCCATCAATCATTTTCTAGAAAAATCAGTGCGTCTCAAATCTGATCATCAGGATCTTCTGAGGAGCGTTTATTTCTTCAAGCATTGCATTATATGTTTGGATCATTTCAATCTCATCTTACTGAGACATGGAGGTATGGCGTGATGAGAGATCTGTCTGTAGGTATGTTATAAATATGTAATTAACTGACATTACAAGCATCAGAATTGTCATTTTTTGAGCAGCATTAAATATCAGCATTTGCATGAAACTGTATATGTGCTTGGTTGTAGTGTCTGAACAGAATGGAAAGGTTTGCTGTGTGTGTATTGTAGTCAGAAAAGCCTTGTTAGACAGTCAAGTAACAATTCCTGCATTTGGCGTATTCTTTAATCCAAAGCAACTTGCATGAGAGGAACGAGCACAGAGCAGACAGACGAGAGGAGGCAGGCGTGAGCTTGAAGAGAGAATAACACAGAAATGAAGAAAGACAGCGAGCAAGTGTTTGTCAGCGGTCATTGCTCCAGGCTCGTGTAGATCAATGTTTGCAAACCCTGTTGTTGGAGGCACAGCAGCACGTCTGAAGAGCTGCTAATGAAGCACACCTGATTGAACTCGTCAGCTAACGATTAGAGTCCAAGCGCCAAGATGGCTGGGTTTCACAAAATACATCCAAAATGTGTCCTGCAGGAGAAGACTGGTCTAAAGTCAGCAGTAAAGGATCTTGCGTGAAGCCGTTGAGCTGGTGGATGGTGCGAGACAAGAGGAGCAAATGTGGCAGGATTAGTTCTAGCAATAGAAATGAACAGGTAGCACTTTATACAATAGAAAGAGCTGCAAATGAGCTTGACAGAAATGAACAGGAAAGTAGCCGAAGCAATGAAGTCCAATACATTCAATTTGAGAGGAATTTGGAGTGAAAGGGCAAACGGGAGAAACCAATACAGCTCAATCAGCTGAACGGATTGAAGGTGTTTGTAACTCGATGTGCTTTGAGAGAAGCGATAGCGTGGAGGCAGAGAAGCCAAGGAAAGGAGGGGTTAGTGAGGTCGTGCGGTGCGGGTGTCGTTGCTCGGTGGAGTCACTGACCGCTGCTTATATACTGCCTCCCCAACCCCAGCACAGCGGATCCACACGCTGCATTAACCAATCACTGCACACCAGCACACAACGCACACTCCCATTGGCCAGATCTGCAACCACTAACGATTAATTACATTCTACTCTCACTGCTGATCCAACCAGAGTTAGTTCTGTATCACACTCGTACAGCTTCATATGAAGTGACATTACAAGCACTCATTTCATACCGTCTACATACATGCTTTCACTTTAGACTTCTAAACATCCTCTTCCAGTTATATCCATCATTACTAACACACTACCACAAATCTACATAAACACAGTAGCTACTTTCCAACACAACAGCCCCCGCTTTTTCATATGCCACGTAATAGCAAGTGTTTTGCTTCATTTTTTACCATCACTTATTCAGTTCTTTATGCTTTCATGCTTTCAACTGTGTTCAATGTCTATACAATTTCATTTCTCCTCTTTTCATTACTTCAATAATGACACATGTTGCCTTAGAACAAAGTTATTGTGTTAAAGGGTTTCTGTTTCACCAAAATAGACCTGCTTCATCCTCCTTACTAAAACACAACTGTTCACTAAATGCTTCTACCATGCACTAAGTTCACTAAATGCTAACCTTTTTTTTGGGCCTACTTCAGCACTACTACACTATCACTGTTCATCTCGCCTGATCTCTGTCACACACAACTACATTTTTCATATTTGATTTGATTTGACTCTTTGAATTCACTCAGACTCTTGCTGTTCAAATCAACTGAGTTGATTCTTTTGCTGTGTTCACACCCACTTCAAATACAAACATATTTCACAAATGTGAACAGCAAAACATCTCACAAACTCCAATTTTTTAACATTCACTCTCAAGCTACATTCATGTGTGCTTTGAAATCCTATTCGGATCACATTTCTCAAACTCTATTCCAGTCCAGATTGGATTTTGTGTAGCTTTCTCACATTTTTATTCTCATCAGATGTGGTTTGTCAAAAAAACATACGGAACGTCTTTGCAAAATCAAGGTAGTGTAACTCGTGCGGAAACTGAATATATAATGCTGGTCTACACACGTCTTTGAGTTTTGAGAACAGCAGAACAACGGCAGCACAGAATAAACACAAGCATTTTATTTTCTGACACCGCCTCATAAAACACAATATGCTCCAGCCAAATGGCGACATGTTGTCATGTCATAAGACTACATCTGTACTGCACACTGTATTGCTGTTAGTGGTGTTTTTAGACTACACACACCTAAAAACACCATTGCCACTGAAAGCAATGCAAATACAGGACACGCATCTAACGCTTTTTCATTTTACTGCCTGCGTTCCTTTCTGTGGCAGTGCCTTTGCATTGTTTTGCATACACTCAAAACAACAGTACAGCAGTACAGATGCTGTCTTACAACCTCACAACATGTTGCCATCAAGCTGATTACTTTTCATCTTAACACTTTACTCGAACCCTTAATGTATAATGCATTATAAAGGCTTAGTAGGGTATAATGCATTATAATTATTCATAATGTGCATTGTAATACATTAGATTTTGTCATAAATTATTACAACACAACTTAAAATGCATAGTGTAACAATGAATTGATAAGTGTTATAATGTATTAACTGTGGTTACAATTATTTATCAGATTGTACAATGCATTAAGGTGCATTTCAAGCCATAATTAATGCATTAAAAAGACTCTTGGAATGCATTATACATAAATGCTTTAAATAAAGTTTAAACCCATTGCATTTTATAAGGCATCAGCATCTGCGTTTACTAGCAGTGTGTTGTCACTTTCCACACGACTTGTTTTTCAAGCTTTAGTTTTCTACAAAAAGCTCTGGCGTGAGAATGTGAAAAGGGGACACTAAATCCAATCTGAGCAGTTAAACAAATTTCCAGAAATGCTATTTGAATAGGATTACAAACCACATATGAATGCACTTCCAAACAGGTTTGGACAATTCACATTTCATTTGATTTTTCAGTTGTTCACACATGCTAAATATGATCACGTTGCAATCAGATATGCACAAAAATCAGATTTGGACTGAGCAAGGCTTGGAGGCAGGCAGTGTTTTCTATAATTTCACCCTTCATTCATTTCTAATGCATTTGTACTGTATGAAGCTGACCTGTTTGTTTGTGTGTCCAGTGTCTGCGGCAGATGGGCAAACTGATGACCGAGTGCTGGGCTCACAATCCTGCGTCCCGACTGACCGCCCTGCGGGTGAAGAAGACGCTCGCCAAGATGTCCGAGTCTCAAGACATCAAACTGTGACACGAGTGTCGCTCCGTCCCGAGAGTCTGAGGAGACGCAGCGGCTTTATCCTGCTTTCTGTGAAAGTTCATCCGAGCCACTCACCGGACCGAGAAAACACCGCCCCCTGCAGGACACCACGGGTCACCGTCCTTCAGATAAACACTGACCGTCAAACCATAAACACTCAACACGCAACTCTGTGATCCAATGAAACGTATTTCCAGCTCTGACCCACACATTACAAATGAAGCTTTTTCCCTCACGTTCTCCAGAAGACTAATGGAAATGACGGCCAGGTTTATCGTCCGGTGGTTTCCTCACTCTGCAGAAATACGTCCTTGTAAAATATGAATGTACATATTGAATGTCATGAGTTAAAGACAAATGTTTTGTTGCGTTACATGAACGTTTGTACAGGATGTTTTCTTTCATGTTGCCTTGTGCCTTATTTAACACACATGTAAAACTTTAATATTTCATAGTTCTATGTAAATGGAGTGACAAGTGTTTAACATTCCCTTCCCTTTAATAAAATGAATTAAGTTCTGACATGCTCCTTACTATTTTTTCTTTCATCTTTCTTACAGCAACATTTTCACATCAATTTACAAAGAGTTGAAATAAGTATTTTCTTTAAAAAAAAACAACCACACCACCATCACTGTCACCACCACCAACAAAAAACATACACTTTATAAATTATTATGCACTATTAGTTCCTTTTTTGGCCACACTTGTTTTCACTTGCTAAAGAAATAATGAAAGAAAAAAAAATTGACAAAAAATTGTGCTCATCCATCCAACATTAGGATGAGTTTGTTTCTTGCTCAGCGATGGATGCTCTGCAGTGAATATATTGCCTCTGAGTAAAATACTCATAATCCATAATAATGCACAAGTATGTTCATTTAAGCAGACTAAACTTTTGCAGTGCTGAAACAAAAATGCATAAATGCATAAAGAATAAATAAATAAATAAATAAAAAATACATCGTAATAGCAAAACATGAAAAAAATGACTATTATTCAAAATAAAAAACATGACAATTACAGTGAAAATAAATAAAATAAGATAAAATCAAAGAAAAAATAAAATAAATAAGACCACTACAAACACGCACACAAAAAGTCAGCAAGTGAGTGAATGCTGCATTTCTCCAAATCTGATGAAGGAACAAACTCATTCTGATCTCGGACGACCTGAAGGTGAGCACATATTCAGCAAATGTTTATTTTTGAGTGAAAGATTCCTTTTACCCTGGAAAAGAAAATGATTCAAACAATAATTGTGATGATATGACTGACATTCAAATAATTACTCGCGCACACACACAGAGTTTGTATGTCTTATACTTGAGTATGACCGTTGATAATATTATATTATGCATATTACCATATAAAAAACATGACACACACTCCAAATCAGTGTTGCATATAAATATAATTTATTACTTGTTTAAAAATTCTTTCTTACATTTTGTACAGAAACTTCACAGAGGAGATGCAAGCGTTCGCAAATTACGCCATGAACGTGCCATAAAAGAATAAGTAACATCCTCACTATAAATATAATAATCGTATGATAACTATGGAAAGCGACTGCTAGCGGTTTTTAGCATGTATAATTTGCTTTATAAAGGATGCAGATTTTGCATAGACAGCTTTAGAAATCTGAAGAAGAGAGAATGAAGGTGAACGCAAGGGTACAAACACACTCGAATGGCTATTAGTTAAGTTGGTCTCTGTACACTTTGTATTTTTCCGCATGCATCCATCCATCCGTTCATCAATCACTCACTCCTGAACGTCCTCCGCTCCGCTGCTCTCCGTCCGTTAAAATCACAACGATTCGCCGTCAACTAAAGGATCAGAGACGGACCTCTTCAGAAACGGTTCAGATTGAAAGCATGATGGCGCTCTGTGAATTCTGGCCAGTAAAGTTTATTCCTGAAACGCGTCCAGAAATTCACGTCACGTTTTAGTTTCCAAAGCAAGTTGGTGAACGTTTACAAAACGGCGCAATCGTTGCTCAAAGATGTCCGTTGGTTTCCTTTTTCCTCTAAATTTCGATTACATACAGATCACTATGCAACAAAAACAATTAATAATCAAAAGAAAACAGAAGAATAACACTGTTAAACTTTACAGTTCAGATGTGTTTGCTGTATATTTACAGACGTGTAGTTACAGGCTCAGTCCACTGGGTGGCGCAAACAACAACGAGACGCAAAACCCGAGAGAAAAACCGAGGAACGGAGTATAAATAAAGGCATTTCTCAACACAGATTGATAGAAAGGTACCTCCGAGTGTTTTCAGGGAACGAACCGTCACGAGTCACGTGACGTCAAGCCGGAGGTCCAGTATTTGGACAGCAGAAGTCGCGTTTCCTAAGAAACTGATTGGGATGGGAACGTCTTCCTCTGTTGGGAGCGCGCTCACAGTGATCCGCTGGGACTCCTGGGAAGGACGGGGGTCAGTGCTCGGCCATCATGATGTTCTCGTGACGCCCCATCTCCTCCAGCACGGCCGCCAGACGGTTCAGATTGCCGTCGGGGAAGTGCTGCGCCTCCCAAAGGTCCAGGATCACCCCTGTCGGACTCGACTTGGTGGCGAAGTAGTTGAGATACCTGCGGAGCGACAGATCAGACGTGAGGCTGACGAGTGACTGACACATACATTAACCAACCATGGGACAGTCGACTGTGTTGATTTAGATCGATGGGACTGGTGCTGAAACACAACCTGTTCATATTGAGACTATAGTCTTTTTTTCAAATGGTCCCTGGCCACTTAAAATCTAAAAATAAAAGTAGAGAAAGAGAAATACTATATATATATATATATATATACACACACACATTATATATATATATATATATATATATATATATATATATATATATATATATATATATATAAAACTATAATCCAATAAGCACATTTTAAAGCACAAAAGAAATAAAATTAAAATCAAATATATTAAATAACAATATTATATTAAATAAATGTAAAAACAAAACAAAACAAAAAATGAACAAGTGAAAAAAATTGAAAATGTTATATAATATATATATATATTTTTTTTAGGTATGGGGTGTATTAAGGGATCTAAAATATGGTCATGTAGAATTAATATGTGCTTTATAAGTACTAATAAACTGCCAATATGCTAGTAATAAGCAACTAGTTTATAGTGAAAATTTGTTCTTAAAATTTTGTTACAAAATATTTATTTGACTTAAATTATATTGATTTTTCCCCCTTTATTATACACTTAATTAAATCCAGCACTGGTATTTCCTTTACACTCTCATGAAAACCCATTATGTCCATTATGTAAACCGGTGATATACACACATATACAGTTTTATTTAAACGTCTTCAAGCACAGCGGGACGTCTGGAAACACACAATGATGTTTTTAAACCCCATTTTCAGAAATGAGCGTGTTTTCCAGCACTGCTTATGAGAGTCTGAAGGTTTGGTTTGTTTATTTGGTTCCACGAGCCGCTGCTGACACATTTACACCTCTGTGAAGAGAAACACAACAGGAGAGGATGCTGGGAAAACTGTGACAAATACAGGCAGACTGAGAGAGCAGGGGAGGGGCAACACCGCTGGCTGCTCGGCATGCTGGGATAGATAAGATGCCCCCTGCTGAGATGAGTGCAAACACAGAAAACCACCTCAGGATGTCATGTGACCTTCTACTGAACACCAGTGTCTGCATCTAACGTATGACTGTTCGTTAAAACCAGCACTGAAAAACTATAAATGTGCACTGAAATATGAACACAAACTAAATGACTTTTTCCAGTCAACTCATTTAATGAATCTCCCAAATCTGACTTTAAATGGTTAAACAGAACCAGCCAATCAGACATGAGGCTTCAGTCTGATTGACACTTACATTAACCAACCACAGCAGACTTTCTGAATTTTTGGATAAAATGTGTGTTGATTTAGGCAGATGGAACTTTTGTGGTGTTAAAAATTTAAATAAAATAATGTAAAAAATGTAAACCTTTAAAACAAACAAAACTCAAAATCAAAAATTAAAACAAATACAAAAAATATTGAAAAAATACAACAAAAAGTTAAAGAAAATACAATTAAAGATTAAAGTAAAAAATGTAAAACTTTAAAAGAAACAAACAAAAAATATATAAAAAATAAAAATATGAAAAACTTTTAGTATGAAAAAATTTAACATTAAAACAAATCAAAAATAGAATATGTACCACTAAAAATATTAAACAAAAACTGTATTAAAAAAAAATATTTTTTTGTTTCATATTTTTAGTAGGTTTTATTTAAATCTTTCAGTGGTAGATATTCTATTTTTGATTAGTTTTAATGTTACATTTTTTCATATTATTAAAAGTTTATTTGACATTTTTATTTGTTTATTTTTTTACTTTATTAAATAAAAACATTACATTTATTTTAAAGTAAAAAAAACCTAAAAAAAACACATGAAAGCATTAAAAGACATATCAGTTTACACAGAAGGAATAACTGAACTATATATTGTAATAAGTGTGAATGGCTGACCTGTCCAGGTTGAGTTTGTGCGCCAGCATCCTCCAGTCGTTTCCGCGGGTCTGCGGCGCGTCCAGACTCCCGCACAGCTTCTGCCGGATGGACAGCGGGATCCGGAAGGCGTTCGGACCCACCAGTGTGGTGATGTTACTGGCCGGATCCAGAAGAGACGTGTCGATGCACTGCGAGTCCTGAGCAAACACACACCACACACACTCTCATTCACTTACACTTCTGATCAAATGTTTGCAATGTTTAAGGAAAGTTTATGTTTATAACCAATCAATCAATCAGTATATCTATCTATCTATAAAACCTGAAAGTATTTCTCAAAATATTGTTTATATTATATTATTTATACTGTCAAAAAAATGTATTTATACTGTTTATAATACATAAAAATATATAAAAACCTATAATAATAATCATAAATATATACAAATATTTGTCAGAATATTTATAAAAACGTCAAATACTATTTATAATAAATAACAATATATAATAATATTTGTCAAAATAGTTCACATTTATAAAAATGTTTATACTGTTTAAAATAAATAAATAAATAAAATTTTGTCAAACACTTTAAAAGATTTGGTAAAAAGACAAAACAATTATAATTTAAAAATATGTTTCTCTATAAATAATTGTTTATAATTTTGTCAAGCCAAAAAGTGTCAAATGAGTCAACGAGTTCAAGAGATGCACCTGTTTTAGCCATTAGAACAAACCCCAATAAAACGAGACGATAAATGAGAAGTAGAAACTGAGTTCCTGCAGGAGACGAGACGCGGCTCTGAACGCGAGATCAGCAGGATTTCGTGACAATCATCGGAGGACACACGCGTTCAGTCGACTGAAGGAGGAGAGCAGCGCAGGATGAAGGTCAGACAGTGATTGAGGCTCGTCTCAGATCCGCTCCTTCGTTCTCTCTCAGATTTCAGCGGGATCTGATTCTGATGAGCTGCTCTGAGTGCAGAGAAACCGGCGTCTAACCCGTCACAGACGCTTGAGGTGTGAGCCGCTCGCTTCATTACATTACATTTAATAACGCCTGAATGCCACTTAAAAACAGCTGCTCAAAAGCGGTGGTATTTGAAGCAGTGTTTTTTTTTAGCACAATTAAGAATTTTTTTTCTTAGCTTTTTAAAAAAAAAATAATTTAGATTTTTTATTTTAATTTTGCTTTAATTTTTATACATTTTTGCATTTGTTGTTTTTATAATGTCTATATAGTTATTATCTTTAGTTTTAGTAATTACATATTAGTAGTTACAGTCTAATTTGTTAGTTTTAGTTTAGTATGTATATATAAAACTAAATATACACACACGCACACACACACACATACTTAACGATATGCCTAATGATACAACTACCTGAAATTGTATTTAATTTATTCATTTATTTTTTATGGTTATATATTTTATGGTTTTAGTTTCAGGTAACAATAATAACCTAATCTCAACATGTTTAAATCAATATTTTGATTATAAAGTGTAATTTGGGCATCTATTATTATACTTTTCACTTACCATTACAGTTTTTTTTTCAGCTGCTTACACACATTTTCAAAACTTTGCCTCTTTTTTCAAAACTTTACACACAAATTCAAGAATTGCACACACAAAATGCAAAATGCCTCACCTATCTCTTGCAAAATGAAGCACTGCATTCAAAATATCGCAAACACCTCTCAAACATTTGCTAACACTTTTGCCATAATATTAATTCCTGTAAGATTTGTGTGTGTTACATAAAGAATTGCGTGTTGTGTTTTGCAAAAAGTGTTTTCTGAAATTGAAAACTGAGTCAAAGGCTGAGAATCAGTGTCTGGTTTTGCAGATTTGGTGTGTGCTTCTGCTGTTTGAGTGTCAGCTTTCAGAAACTGTGTGACAAGGAAAGATTTTGTGTGGAAGCAGCTGAAAAAACCTGTAATATGCTACTATAGTTTTTATAAATATAATTTTTTTTTATTTTAATCTTTTAATTTTATTTCAATTACATTTACATTTTTACGAACATTTCAGTTATTTTGTTGTAAGTTTTTGTCAATTTTATTCATTTTAGTTCCTTTTAAAAATATTTTTAAAATGTCTATATCATTTTAATTTCAGTTTTTTTTAATTAATTGTTCTAGTTAACAGTAATAATCCTGCTCTCAGTGTGTTTGATTCAGTGTTTTGATAGTAAAGCGTGTTAGTGCATGTCTCTTGCGGTGATGTCTGTCGCGTGTCTGAGCGGTCATTGAGTGTGTGTGTGACTGACCTCAGACAGCGTGGTGTTGAGCTGGAATATCTGTCCTTCTCCCTCCACCTGTCGCACACACAGCTTGCAGGAGAGCTCGAGTGTGGCGGCACTGAAGCGCTCCAGAGTGAAGGTGCAGTGAAGATTCCTCTGAGAGCCGCTCCACACCTGCTGGAATGCCAGCTCCTGCGCCACACACACACACACAGTATCAGCATCAGCACAAATACAACATGAATAAATAAGCTTTCCATTGATGTATGGTTTGTGAGGATCGGACAATATTTGTCTGAGATACAACTATTTGAAAATCTGGAATCTGAGGGTGCAAAAAAATCTAAATATTGAGAAAATCACCTTTAAAGTTGTTCAAATGAAGTCCTTAGCAATGCATATTACTAATCAAAAATGAAGTTTTGATATATTTACGGTAGGAAATTTACAAAATATCTTCATGGAACATGATCTTTACTTAATATTCTAATGATTTTTGGCATAAAAGAAAAATCAATAATTTTGACTCATACAATGTATTTTTGGCTATTGCTACAAATATACCCCAGCGACTTGAGACTGGTTTTGTGGTCCAGGGTCACACACACATATATATATATATCCAGTAGTCAACATTTGAAGTGGATCAAAAAAAGTTAATCAAAGTTGCAAGAATGCATTTTGGCTTTAGGTTAACTTTGATGAAAGGTTTTGATCCACTTCAAATGTTGACTAGTGTATATATATATATATATATATATATATATATATAACCTATAGGGCTGCCAGTTTAACGTGTTAACTTAATTAGTTATGAAAAAATAAAAGCTATACAGTTATGCCCTGAACTTCAAGATATTGGGGCAAAATATTGGCTCATACATGCTCCTGTATAAGTTTCTGTCTCATATTTATATCACATGATAAGTGATATCACACGAGTGCTGTTTTTATCTCAAATATAGAGTGCAAATTTGTTTTTATACAACAGCTCAGTAAATAAGAAGTTTATATTGTTTCATATTTTAAACACATTATTGTCCGTTTTTGCTCAGTTTTGCCAACAAAAATATTACCTTTAAAGCCACAGCAGAACTGTTGTGTGTCTAGAGCACATGTCAAGGCCCGCGGGCCTACTCCTGCGAGAGTATATGGTTGTCTTAAAATAAAAATCTATGCAGCTTTATATCATAAATTATGAAACTGACAAATGTCCAGAGCGCATTATATTGCCTACGCGAGAGCGCATCTCTCCACTCGCAGGTGGATTCCCATTCATTCACTCTCACAGAAAACAGACATTACATGACATTACATTAAATGATCTTCTCTCCTGAGTTTAATAATCACAACCTGGAGTGTGGGCATCCACTGGCAGAAATATAGATTGCAACAGATCTATAACCAGGTGGTCACCCTAGTGTAGAGTTAATAAAATAATAATTACTAATTTAAATCAGTAAATTTTAACGAAAACAATACATTATGAAAAAATGAAAAGAAGCAGGTTTTTTTGTGATCTGATCAACCGCTAAACTCCTGGGAAGTCTAAGGATCCAGCAAGCGAATGCATTCAAACAGTGCTAATGCAGAGAAAACACGGCCGATGTTATCAGAGATGGCAGAGATAATAGTACTCACGTACAGATGTCAGTAAAAAAAAATAAAATAAAAAATCAGCAAGCTATTTGGCTTAAAAGCCAAGTGTTTTATTGTGGATGTGTGTGTGTGTACCTGGTATTTTGCGATGAGTTTGCTCTTCCAGAGAGTGTGTGGGACGTCGTGCAGTGACAGGCGCAGGTTGTGTGTGCTGTCCTTGAAGTTCAGCGACTTGGGTTCGTCCAGCAGCTTCCCGCCCATCTGCTTCTCCATCTGAAGCACCTCCTGACGGACACACACACACACACACACACAGGAAGTCCGTCAGCGCTCAGCAGGAACACACACGTCACACTGTAGCAGTTCTGCGGCGGCTTCATGTGTCCAGGCCTCACAGAAATCAGATTCATACCATTGTTTATATTCAGATGATGTTGTCGCATGCCTGCTGACACCTACACTACATCTGCTGCTGACACCCACACACTCACACACTCACACACACAGTGTTGATGAAGCGACTGTGAAACTTTAGTTTGGCGAGTTAAAGCCTGCTCATGATTTCAAGTAAATAAACAAGTCGTGCTGAACTTTTAAAGTCAACAGAGTTCAACTACAGACTATCAGCAGAAAGCACTTTAACAGAACACTTCAGAATTAAGTTGTTCACATTCTTAGTTAACTAATATTATATTTTAACAATATTCATTAATCTTGGCTAAGATTCTTTTATAAATATGCATATTGTTGGTTAGTCTATGTTGACTACTGTGATCTGCTTTAAATGAATAAATTTACACTAATACAAGTAAATAAAAATAATATATGTCAAATAAAAATAATAAATATTATATTTACATATTAATATGTTAATAACATTAATATAACAATCTGTTGTTATTATTATTACTATTTTTATTAGTATTGTATTATATACTATTATTACAATACATTATATTATATATAATGTGTAAACATGAATAATTATTAATAATAATATATGCAATTATAATATACAAATATTGATTTATATTATATATTTATATTATAAATATATAATAATATAATATATATGATATATAATATATAATGTATGAACGCAATAAAGTTAATTATAACATTATTTTACTATACATTGCAACATTTTAGTAAAAGCGCAACTTTTATTATGCATTCTTAATCATGTAAGGTGTTTGCTATTAATTTTACTATTGAATGGATTTATGGCTTAGTAGCAGTTGTCTCGGGAGCACATCCCACATGAAAAAGTACGTCTAGAACAAGAGCTTGAGGAAAGTCGGCAACATCTAGAGCGACGCCTAAACCAGCAATGCCTAGACCTAATTAAAGAGGGTCGGCTTGTGATTGGAGGTGCTGAAGCCTACTCATCCAAGCTAAATATTGCCAATAGTTTGCGTTTGGTCCCACCGTTCAATGAGTCTGATGTAGAAACCTTTTTTCTTTTGTTGCTGTAACCTACGAACGGAGCGATATTGAGCGCACCAAACGCATGTTGAATTTTGCTGAATGTTGAGACTTAACCTTGCAGTTTAATCGCTGGTGTATGTCGACAGATATTGCAACATTGGATGATCGGATTAATTTGATTTTAAACACACTTCCTGACACTATCGCCACTTACATTGCAGAGTGTAGTGTTAAGACGGCTTCCCAGGCGGCTGTTCTGGCTGACGAGTGGGAACTCATCATAGACTGTAAAAAAGATGGACGACGCGTCTCCGCTTCCTTCCACTATAGAAAAGTGAAGCGAATGCATCTCAGTATGGCCGCTGCCATCTTGAGTAAATGACGTCATTTGGAGCCAGAGTCTGCGCAGTAGAGTCATGAGGTGGAGCCGCGGAATCAAACTCCCGCCAAAACGCCCGCAGACCCAATCAACCATAACGACACGCCCCGTTTTTATAGCATCAAATTACTAGCTAAACTCAAACATATCACAAAAACGAACAATTGAACATATATCAGCGTGATAACAACTACCTTAAGTGACCAAAACCATATTTTGGAAAATTGTTGGAAGTGTAATTTATTTTTTTATTTTGACGGAAGTCCCATTCATTTACATGGAGAGGGCGGGTTTATTACCTGTACTGCAGCCAGCCACCAGGGGGCGATCAAAGAGCCCGCAGCTTCACTTTTAAGGACGAGTGAGACACACCCAGAACTCATACACAAGTGTCACGCAGAAAGGTTCAGAATACGGGTTATGCGCAACAGACTTCCGTATTCTGCTAACCAGGTCTCGTTGCTTCCGGTTCACGCGTTTTGCAAGTGCCCGTTAAATATGAAGCTTTTTTACTCAAGATGCCTTCAAAGTAGACACTAAAGATGATCATAACCAATGTCCATCACATATGTGGATTGATATATAAAAGTTTAACATTTTTATTCTTTTCAATAACATTTATATATAAAAGTTGAATAAAACATCAACAATAAAAACAGCTATCTGATTTAACTGATTACCTTAAAAGTTCATTGATATCGCCATTTTTTAATACTGCTATTAATACGTTCTCCGACAAGCGGAAGCGATGAGACCTGTTTTCCGGGTTTGGTTAGGTGACGTTCGACATATACCTAATTGAACGCCCTTCTCATTTACGCGTGAACCCACCGTCTGTCCCTCTGAACCAAGTAAAGGCTGCTCCTGTGCCTGTGTCCGCCCGGACTGATGTTTCGGCTGGAACACCTGTGGTTACATCCGCGGGTGTATCAAAACGCCAGGGGATATTTGAACCGTTTATTTCTGACGGCCTTGTGTCGCTTTCAGGTAGCGATAACAAAGTGGCAGTAAAAATTCTCAGAGACACTGGGTCATCAGAGTCATTCATTTTGGAGTCCGTGTTACCATTCTCATCTGAGTCGTACACGGGTAGTTCGCTGTTAATTAGTGGAATCGTGGTTTTGTTAAAACTTGCCCTACATGTCAGCTCACCGGCAAACCTAATCAGTCTTTAAAGCCGCCCCCTCTGCGTCCAATTCCAGCAGTGTGCCAACCATTCGAGCATCTCATCATTGACTGCGTTGGCCCGCTTCCTCGCTCAAAAGCTGGGAGTGAGTATTTGCTGATGGTAATGTGCCAGGTCACTCGCTATCCGGCAGCTTTCCCGTTGCGTTCCATTACAACGAAGTGTATTGTGAAAGCCCTTACTCAGTTTATTTCTATTTTCGGGTTACCTAAAATTATCTAGTCCAAGGAAGTAATTTTACTTTGAACATGTTTGTCGAAGTGATCCATCAGCTGGGGATTAAACACAACCTGGCAACCGCATATCACCCGCAGAGCCAAGGAGCTCTCGAGCGTTTTCATTCAACGTTAAAATCTTTGCTCAGGGCTTACTGCGTCGAATTGTATCGGGGCGTGGCTGATGTTGGGAGGTTACTCAACAGAGTATTGGTTATAGCCCGAATGAACTAGTTTTCGCTCACAAAGTCCGTGGGTTGTTGGCAGTCTTGCATGACCAGTGGACCGATTCAGAACCACCCGGAAAATTGTCAGGTTATGTGCTGGGTTTCCGTCGGCGGCTTTCGTTGGCCTGGTATCTAGCTAAAGAGCGGCTCGGGAGTTCTCAGGAAAAAATGAAGAGGTTGTTGTGCTGAACATCGAAAGTTTAGTGTGGGTGATCAGGTCACTGCGCTTCTTGCTGTAGTAGGCTCACCTTTCCAAGCCAAATACGCCGGGCCGTATAAGGTGATACACTGTGGCTCTAACGATAATTATATGATTTTAACACCAGATCGAAAAAAGAACTCGCAGGTCTGTCACGTACAGTAAATCTAACTTAAGCCGTACAGACAGGTTTCCGAGTCAGTTAGCCCTGTGGTGCTAGTGGACAGCTCCCCTCAGTCCTGTTCTTCGCATTTCGTGTCAGCCGTTCCTGTGGATGAATTAAAGTCTCCAACACTTCGAAGTGTACGTAGGAGGGAATAGTTCACCTGTAATAGTTTACAGTGACCACAACCCGCTTACATTTTTACACTCTCTTAAAAACCCCAACCAATGGCTCATGCGTTGGTGCCTATTCCTCCAGCCTTATCACTTAGATATACGGCACCTTAAGGGCTCTGAAAACACAGTGGTCTAGAAACATTATGCAAAGGTTGTTATGGGACTGTGAATCCAGAGGTTTGTATTTATTCCATCCATTCACCATGCTATCCTAATGGTGGAAATTTTCTATATGATATTGTATGCATACAAGTTTAGTGTGCCCGCCTATAAAAACGTCCTGATTTGCTTTCATGGCGGCGGGTGACTCCTCATTACAACGGTCAGGACGGAGGCGAAGACCGGCGCTAGTGTGGAAAGGCTTTGTAGCCAGATTTGTTTTGTGACTGAGAACTTAAAATAAAATTCACTTTTGAACCGTCGCTCTCGCTCCCCCCTCCTTTCTTGTTACTTCCCACCGCGGGCGTAACACATCCAAAATAAAAGTTTTTGTTTACATAATATATAAATACACACCCATGCATGTATATATTTAAGAAAAATATGTTACGTTTATATATAATATAAATTATATGAATATAAATATATACATGTATATACATGTAAATATTTTCAAAATATATACTGTATGTGTGTGTATTTATATATACATAATAAATATACACAGAACACACACATATATTATGTAAACAAAAACTTTTATTTTGATGCGACACACACACACACACACACACACACACACACACACACACACACACACACACACACACACACACACACACAACTGGTGTGTTGTTGCTCTGCTGACCTTGAGCGCGTCCTGCGTGTCGTCCAGACAGTAGACTCGGATGTTGTACTCCAGGATGGTGCAGCTGACCGGGCCAAAGATGGCCAGCTTCAGCCTCTTGGCGGCGGCGGCGCTGACCGACTGACCCACCAGACTGTACGTGCCCAGCGTCTCCGTCAGGATGTGACACGCTTCCTCGTCCATCTGGATATAGCAGGGAGTGGTGAAGTTCTCCTCGCCCACCACCACCACGTCCTGCACACACACACACACAAATTATTACACAAATTATATTACAATAATATTGTTATATTATTATTATTAATATTGTTATCATCATCATAATATACAAATATTATTATACATGTTATAATATTATATTGTATATATAATAATATATAATATACATAATGGATAAACACTAAAATGTAGAATAATAATATTTAATTCAATAGTATATGCTAGTAATATATATATATATATATGAAGAGTTCAGATGCAAAAGACTCTAAGTGCTGTTTGAAATTTTCTTCTAAAATTAGCATTCTTAGTTTTAATAAATTATTATTGTATCATTTTTTATTTAACTTATTATCATTTTTATAATATAATATATATATACACACATAAACATTACATTTGAGCATTTCAGTAAATTTTTTTTTAGATCTTTAATAATGAAATATATGATTGCTATTAATTTTGCTATTTAATGGATTTCTGAAAACCTGTGTGAATATTTATGTAAATGTATCTTTTATCTTTGTGAAACTGATGACAACAGTTTATAGTTTTACTTATACGTTAATAGTTTGTATTATTATTATTATTACTATTTATTTAATATTCAATAATTATGAATAACTCATATTGGCCACCAACAGTGTGTATTAAGAGCAGCTAATTTTGTGCAGTTATGAATATGAATCCATGCGTCAGTCTGTGTGTGCGTGCGTGTGTTCAGCACTGAGCGTCTATGAGGCAGGTCTGCTCTCTGTGACCTCTGACCTCACGTTCATGCTGGTTTGAGTGTGCGTCTCATTACGGTCGTCTGCGCTGGTCTGCATCTATTAGCTGTAATCCTGACGCTCGCGCCAGCTCTGCGCTGTCATTAATTTCATCCCATTACGGACGAGAGAAAAGGAATTAAAATACTTTATAGTCGGCTTGGCCGTTAAACAGCGCTATTATGACTGGCCATTAGCCTGTTTAACGTATCCTGTGGGAGCGCGGGATTTGAGAGCGTTAGAGAGATAATTAGCAAACAGGATGGAAAACTGGGCTAATGCCTTCCAGAATGATTTATTTACTCCAGCTCTCAGTCGATTCATCAGATCCAACGCACTCGTCTCTCAATAACACAACCCAGACACAGCGCAAATTCATGGACGTTTTAATATAATCTTTTCTTATAATAACATAATATAGTATTTTTAGTATATTAATATTATATATTATAGAATTATAATATTATATAAAGTATATGATATATAAAATGTTTTTAAAATAATTGTTGTTTATTTATATATATATATATTTTAATATTTTAATAAATAAATTCTAATATTAATATTATATATATATATATATATATATATATATATATAAATTTAACCTAATTATTTTATTATACATTTCAACAGTTTAGTAAAAGCATTGCTAGCTTTTTAAAATAATGCATGTTTAATTATGCATTATTTAATGTGTAATTAAATAATGTTTAATGTGATTAATAATTTTCCTGTTGAATGGATTTGTGGAAACTTATGTGAATATTTATGAAAATGTATCTTTTATCTTTGTGATATAAAAATATAATATAACAAAAATATTTAATTCTTAAATGATAATTTATTTAAAATAAATAAACAAATTAATAAATATTTAAATATATAAATAAACATAAATATTAAATTTATCTTATCTTTGTGATGCAAAATATATATTTTAATATATACTATTTTTATTATATACTTCCAGATTTTTAATACTGCATTTTTAATTAACTGATGTGATTGCTATAAATTTGACTATTGAATGGATTTATGCAAATGTCTATTTTATGTTTATGTAAATTGATTTTTTATCTTTGTGAGCCAATGCTGCTTTTTTCTCATCACAGCCGATGCGCTTGTCAAATTCATGCAAGTTTCTCTTTCTTTTTTCTTTCTTTTTTTTTTTTTGCTGCTAACATTCTTGGAAAATAGACTCTGGAAAAACGCTACATTCACAAGGGAAAAAAAAGACAGAAACACTCAAAAAATGAAACACATTTAGTGAAGAGCGCTCTGCAAACACATCAAATCAAAGAGTCGGCCGCGCTCAGCGTGATGCGAGTGGAAAAATAATATTTACAGTGCAGAGAAATGCGTGTGGAAATGACTGGTCTCTCGTCAGGATGGAGATGTATTTTGACGCCACATCATTGGTGGGAAAGCAATATTTACTAGCCACATGTGATCAAGCACACTCATCATCGCCGGAGCGAAGGGAAACAGCTCGTCTCCACAAACCCACGGATATGATTGTGCGCCTGTCAGACTGAGATGCAATCGATAGTTATTTCTTTGTTTAAAGGTCCAGTCGCAGATGTGGCGTTATTGCCTGAGTATCCATCACAGTCACATCTGTCTGTAACAGCATATTCCTCATTCACTGAGAGCGAAGGAGAACAACATGTGAGGAATATTCAGTGCTGCACAAACCAGGAAATACAGACTTTTTGCAAGACGAATAGTCTCATCGCTTAAAGGAAAAGTGCAGCCAAAAATGCAAAATATGTCACTGTTTGCTTAGAAGATGTTCAGCAGGATGTTTTAATACAGTGACCAGTAGCTGTAAAGCTTCAAACACCTCATTTGAATATGCATGAGTGATATGGTTCATTAAAAGGTCAATCCCCAAAAAACACTATATACTGTATGTATCAAGTCATATGCTATTGTTTTAACAACCTGGAATTTAAGTCATTATGCAATAAGTGCATTAATATGCACTGAATAAATGAATGCAGAACACCACTTTTTAATATGCATATGGATTAATCAATTGGTTATTCCTCAAAAAACACTATAACTCTATCAAGTCATATGATTTAAGTTCTTATGCATTAAGTGCATGAAAATGCAATGCATAAATGAATGCCTAACATCAAATTTGAACAATCATGATTGTGCATGAGTCATATGAATTAATTAATAGACTGATTCACAAAAAGCAGCATAAATGTGTCATTAAGTCGTTTGATTTATGGTTTTATGAATGGAACAATACAAGTAGTTTTGCATTAAGTGCATGAAAATGCATTGCATAAATTAATACAGAACACCAATTTTTTATATGCATGAGTCATATGGATTAATTTACAGTATAAGCTGATTCCCAAAACACGCCACAAATGTATCATTAAATCATGAGAGAAACAAACTTGAAATTTAAGTCGTTATGCATGAAAATGCATTGCATAAATGAATAAAATGCAAAGTGTGCAGGCATCATATCGGTTAATTGATAGGTTAATTTGCAAATAAAAACAAAAAAAAAACACTTTAAATCTATCAAGTCAAATGATATGTTTTAACAAACTGAAATTGAATTCATTATGCACTAAGTGCATGAAAATGCATTGCACAATTGAATGGATAACATCAAATTTGAATATGTATGAGTCATAAAGATTAATTAATAGATTGATTCCCAAAAAAACGCAATTAAATCATATGATGTTTTAACAGAAATTGAATGGATAAATGAGTGCAAAGCACTTCATTTGAATATGCATGAGCGTGCATGAGTCATATGGATTATGGTTATGATACTTTAATGCAGTTTTTTCTGGAGCTTGACAGCATCCACCTCCACTCGATTTCAATTTTGGGTCAACTATTCCTTTCATCCCTCCTTTCATCCTGATTCTCTCTTTTTTGTGCATTTGTCAGTGTCAGCTGACCAGGCCAGAGCGGCTTTCCTGCGTGTGACTTGACAGGAAGTTGAAAACAGGATTCTTCTTTTTAAATTAAATCTGCATTCAATTTAGAGGCAAACTGAAGAATGCTTCTGAGGCAAACAAGCATGTATTTTTCTCCGGATCAGATTATGCATGCACGCAGGGAACGAGCATGTGAATAATGAAAACTGTAGGACGGGCCGCAGCGTCTCTGGGCAACAGGAAGCGCTCATTATTTCAGGCCAAAGAGAGCCAGAGATTGTGGGAAGAGCGCAGGACAAAATCCATTTGACAAGAGTTTATCTCATCTGAAGACAACAGGACGCCGCTCTCCTCGTGAAGGCGATCCAAGACTATCTCATGTTTGATAAAAGGAGACAAGGTCACAGACTGTTGCTAAGCAGCTCAAAAGCAGCGCGGCTCTCTGGGGAGAGCACTGAAGAGTCACAGTGATGCCGAGAGGAGAGGAGCTCTGACAGCTGCTCCGAGCCAAACTAAAGACACAAGTGAGTGTGTGTGTGTGTGTGTGTGTGCAGAGCTGACACCAGAGATGAAAACACTGCTGGTTAGATGCTTGCATCTCAATGTCACAGTGATCAGAAAAGCCATATTCACACACAGAGCAAAGTCGTGCTGGAGTACAGGCTCATCAGTACCTTCATCTAGAGAGCATTGTGTGTATATATATATATATATATATATATATATATATACACACACACACTGTGTGAATTAAATTAAACAAATATTTGTTTTAAATAATATTCATAAAAAATAAAAAATAAATAATATATATATATATATATAAAATATTAATTAAAAGAAATTATAACGGAAATATCTACTAATTTATGGTGACGATAATTGGTCTGTTCAGTGTTATTTTAGTATTACTTACTGTTATAGTATTTAATAATACTTTGAATTATCTTCTTTTCTTCTATTTTTATATTTTAAAGTATATAAATAAGTTTTTAATTTTTTTATTTTAAAGTAATTTTATCTACTTTTGTCATATTTCGTTTTAATATTTTAATAGTGTTTATCTTTAACTTATTTTAATTTCAATTTAATTTGAGTAATTTTAATAATTTTAGTAATTTAGCAATTTCAGTAATTTGAAACGTAACATTTCTAATTTTCATTTAATTTTAAGTTAGATTAAGATTAGATTAAGTTATGAATCAAATTTATTTCAACAACAGAAACTATTTTATTTGTTATTATATTATATTATAAATGATATTTTAAGTAAAGTCAGTGTTTTTACAGACATTTCAGTAAGTCTGTTTATGTACAAAACCTAACAACACTGAACCTAAAATATATTATAGAACATAAAACTGTTTTAAATTAATTTTAGTTTAAGTTGTAATTATTTTATGCTTGTGTCATTTGTATTAGTTTTTGTCTTTTATTACATTGTTTTTTTTTTTTGTCATTTTTAAATAATATTTATTTTATTTGTTATATATTTCTTATAAATTTTTCTCATATTAGTTTTTTTAAGCTAAGTTTTAGTAAATTTTCAGTGCTTCAACTTATTCATTCAAGTTGACTGCCAAAGCAACATTTCTTATATTCAAGTTTTATTTTATTTTTTTAATCTAATATTAATATTTAATTTCAGCTTTATTTAATTTAATTGAGAACATTTTAAAAATGTTTTACTTTCAGGTAACAATAACAACACAGAGTCTGTCACTACAAAAGCGTATCAGATAGAGCTGCCAGGGTTTTCTAATCAGGGTATCATGATGTACCAGCATCTGAATACCGCGGTAAATGAACGCAGTGTAACTGACTGTAGTGTGCTGTGATGTAATGAGGGCTGTGAGTGAGTTATTTTGTGAGTGTATGGCAGCTCTTGCGTGGGTAATGAACTGGCCAGCATTGTGCTTGCGTGTGATAATAATAGCGGGCCGAGCGGAGGAGAGTTCACACTCGCTCAGATCACCAAATGACAAGGCCAGCGGGTGGCTGCTATCGCAACTCACGCCGTGTCTCGTTCTTCACTGTAATTAACCACGGGTTTGTGCTGAGTGTGACCCGTGACAGCTGTCCGATATCCAGCGGGATGCGTCCGGATCTCTGCAGGGCGTCGCATGCGTGACGCATGTAAACACACACACACACACACACACACACACACCGGTCAGAGCCACACGTCTGACCTCCGGCTGATCAGTCCACCAATCACAGTCACAACACACACTATTAACAGAGAAACCTGTGCAACACGTCTGCTGAGTTTTTATAGTTTATTTTAGTTTAAATTTTAGTTAATATTTTATCATTTTTTAAAAATATGTCTATATGGTTTATTTGGTTACACTTTATTTTGATAGTCCACTTTAAACATTCTACCAACTACAAGTAACTTTGCAACTACATGTCTACTAATTCTCAGAGTAGACTGTTAGGGTAGGTTTAGGGTTAGTAGAATAAGTTGAGAAAGTTTCTCATAGTCAGTATGTTGTATGTTGTGGACCCATCGAAATAAAGTGTTAGAAGATATTAAGCAGACAGTCTACTAATACTCTAATGACTGCTAGTTGACATGTAGTTGCAGAGTTACTTACTGTTAGTAGAATGTCTAAAGTGGGCTATCAAAATAAAGTGTTACCGTTTATTTATTTATTTTTTTATCTATTGTATTCTTTATTTTTTCTTTTCAGTTAATTTTATTTCAAGTAATGACATTTTTTAAATTAAATTAGCCATTGTAGAAATGGAAGTCTTAGCTAGTTTTTATTATTATATACTGAACTAGTTTTGATATATTTCCTATTTTAATTAAATTTTAGTTTTTAATTAATATTTTAGTATTTTGTAAATGCTTTTTTAAAGTATGTCTATAGTATTACTCATTTTTTATTTCAGTACATTATATATATTTGTGAAATTGTATTCAGTTAATATTTATTTTATTACAAGTAACTATTTACTCCTTCATTCATTTTAATGGTTTTATTTTCAGTTAACAACAGGAAGCCTGGTCCTGCCTTTCATCTAATTGGACGTTGCCAGGTCTTTCTGCGTTTGACATTCACCACATCAACCTGAAAACTAGAGATTTGCTGAGAATCTGAGCACAAAAAGCTGAATTTATGACACCATGTGTATCAAATGACCAAATACTACTCATTTGATGTGTTTTCAGGGTTCCTACACATATTCCATTTCAAAATTCCATACTTCTCCAAACTCAAATTTCCAAACCTCTCAGTAGATTTTCAGACCATATTTAACATAAATGGTTCATACAGCACTATTTTCAGCTTCATATTTGGTATATATTATAGTTGTCTGTAAAATACATTGTTTTTCTCTAAGTGACGTTTGCATGCACACAAGAAACTTTTTTGTGCCCTTGAGAAACTATTCACATGCGCATGGGAATTTTTTGTATGCTTACGCATTACAATTTCTAGTTTTATATAAACTATTTCCTTTGTGCATCACTGCCATCTTACTATGAATAAAGTGAGAGCATGAATGCACATGCATTAATAGAGATCTACTTGCTCAAAATGTGGCTTTTCTTATGGTAGTGCCTCTAATATCAAGGCCTAATGTCCAGTTTAGCACATCCTCTGCAGCAGCAGAAAAACCATGACATGAAATGAGCTGATGGTATAATACAGTGTGCATTGTCCTATTTGCAAAGTTAAAGGGTCTATAAAAAAAGACTGGTTTTGTCAAAAAGTGTTCAAAATGTGGCTTTCGTTAGGGCAGTATGTCATATTTCAAGGCCTTTAACGCATTTCTGTGGCGGCCAAGACACCACACCGCTAAATGAGCTGATGTCTCAATCGGTGGCTCAGTGTGCATTGTCCTATAGGCTAAGTTTAATAGTTTCTCATGCACACAAAAAAGTCCATATAGTTTTTATCTTTGCATTTATTTTTATCGTGAGAAGAAACTCAAAATGCAAAACATTTTGCATAATTAAAAAGTGCATTTAAAAGTCCTTGAATTTATTCAGTCGTGTTTGACAATCATTAAAGAATCACTAGATTCATCTGCCATGAAAACACTTCTTGTATGATAAACTTATTTCCATTAAAATCTTAAAAAATTAAAGGGGGGAAAATCTGGAAATGCAAATATTTTTCCATAGCCTGCTTTCTTTTTTCCATACTTTTCCAGACCTGGAAATTACTTAAATCAAATTCCATACTTTTTCCAATCCGCGTAGGAACCCTGTCACACTTTTGTTCCGTCATTTTTCCAGGGATTCAGGATTAGCAGGTTTTAGTGTCTGGCCCCGCCCACTCACCTCCCACTGGCCCTGCTGTGATTGGCTCTTGAGCTGAATGAGCCAGTCCTCACTGTCGGCCTCGGCGCAGTGGTGCATGGTGATGATGACGGGCCGGGTCAGGAGAGCGCCAGCAGGACCGCAGCTGACCACCGGACTCAGGACCGTCTCCTGTGTGTCGTCCACCTGCGGCCTGAACACACACACACACACACACGTCATCATCAGCACCTGTGGAGCTCGGCTTGCTCGCCGCCGTCGGCTCAGACCGGCTTTAACACACACTTCATACTGACACTATCTGATGACATTCAGAACACAATGATGTGCAGTATTTATTAACACTGTCAGTGAACGTGGTTTTTAGCTAGTAATCTCAAAATGGGCAAATATCTGCCAGTTAACTGTGCCAATAACTGGTCTGTCCAGTGTTATTTTAGTAATACTTGCATAACATTATAGTATTCAATCGTAATTTGAATTTTCTTTCTTTTTCTTTTCTTTTTAATTTCAAAGTTTAATTATAAATCGGATAGTTCCGGCCCTTGATTCTGATTGGTTGAGCCGTGTTCGAAGTTGTTGTAAATTACTCTACAAACATACACATCTTTGTTTACGTCTGTGTGTTGCTCGGCAACCACTTTGTTGCAACCTCAAATGTTTCTGAGGAACTACATTGTTTGGCAGAAGAATGTTTTTATTAATAGCATTACATTTTATTTGCTTTGTTTTTTTTTTTTTGAAACCTTGCTACGTATATAGAATAACCGTTTTATAAAAGCAATGAGCCCCGTGAAGCCGTGGTTTACAGTGAATTAACAGCTAAGGGATTTTAGCTGTTTAGTTTTAATATTTTAATAGCTTATAACTTATTTCTATTTTAGTTTTTGTTTTAGTAATTTTAGTATGTCAACTTCAACTCATTTCTTTTTTTAGTTAGTTGACACGACAACATTTACATTGAAGTTTTTAAGTTAATTATCTAATAGTTACTGAATATTTTAATTTATTACAGTAACAATTTCTACACTGATTAAATCACTTTATATACTTTTAATATATATATATATATATATATATATATTTGCCTTTTGTATATTTCATCTTTTTTACATTTGTTGTATTAATAAACTAAATATAACAAAATAATAAAAAACAACAAATGAAAACAAGAAATGTTGCCTTGGCAACAAGCTGAAATAAAGTTAATTTATTTATTCTTCTTTATTTTATTTCAGTTAACATTTAGGCTTTTTTTCTGTTATGAAATAAAAGTTTTTTATGGTTTTATTTTAAAATAACAATAATAAGCCTGGTTTTGCCTTTCAATTAAAATAGCTGCTGCAGAAATGGAAGTCTTAGCTAGTTTTTAAATAATATTTTGAATTAGTTTTTATATTTCCCAATTTAATTTATTCTAGTTTAAATTTTAGTTAAGATTTCAGTTATTTATTATCTTTAAAAAAATTCATAGCACTACACTGTAAAAAAAAACAAAAAACAAAATAAAAATAAATAAAACACATTATTGGAGCACATTTTACAAGACACTATTTTTAATTCAAAATTTCATGTGCTACTTGCTGTTTCTATTTAACTGTATAATTTACTAGCAATTTCTGAGAGAAAATTGTTTCCACACCTTTTTTTTTTGTTGTTTTTTGTATACAGTAGTAGTTGACTGCGTGACTACTGACTCGTTTGTGTTTGTTTTATTATCTGAGAAGCTTTATGAAGAGGTGAGCGATAAAAGAGCCGCTCTGAGACTGACGGGTGTGTTTGTGTGTGAGGTTCAGACGGGCGCTGATGCCCAGAATCCTCTAGTTGGGTCGTTTGTCAGGGAAGATCGGAAGTTTACCTCATGCTCTCCTTCCTGTGAACCGTCACGTACATCTCATAGACACGGCCCTGAGGGATGGCACCCGCTGGCACCAACAAGCTCACGCCTGCAGAGACAGAGACACAGACACAGACACACACACACACTGTCAGTCTGCCAGCCCATGACCCGCTGTGACCACTCTCCAGCACACAGAACAAAAGCCCCGTCAACATCACACACACACACACACACACACACACACACACACACACACACACACGGGTGTGTTCCTATGATGAATTCCTCCAGTCTCACAGACACTCATTGATTTCTTGTGTCCTTCACCTGAACTTCCCTTCGAGCGACCGTCACTCACCAACAACACAGAAGAAACGCATCGGCTGAGAACGAATCAGCACTCCATACACAGACTTCAGTCCAGATTGAGCTGGATCAATCTCAACGTGAAATCAAAATCAACTATTTAATTCATGTTCCTGCTCTTACTGTCAATGATTCATCAGTGCATTTTATTTTTTAATTGATTCTCATTTAATACAAGTGATCAGTGTAATAATAACAACATATCAGCAACCAAATAAAACCAACAAAAGAAGGAAAAATTCCAGATCACAACTAATAAAAATAATAGTAAAACAACAACAATAATAAAATAACATGTATATATATATATATATATATATATATATATATATATATATATATATATATAAAATATAATAATATATTTATATTAGTGCTGTCAATCGATTAAAAGTTTAATCACGTTAATCACAATCATGGACCGTGATTAATCATGATTAATCGCAATTCTAAAATACTAGGATTTACCTGTAAATGTGTTGAAAAAGAAATGCATGACAAACTAGTTTAAGGAAACAGAGTTTTGTTAGTAGCTTCTTATATTTTTATTCTTGTTGTGTTCTGAGTGCTGTTCTACCATTAAATTTAAAGGATTTCTTCTGAAATGAGGAGAGATAAAATAGCATGTTTTTTCAATATGATTGGCTGACTGTATTTTATTATGACAATGAACAAGCTGCATTGTTGAGTTAGTAATGATTAACTGCGCTCGAGGCGCCGGCATGATCACTTGATTTTTTATTTTCTTCTCCTTATAAAAGTGGAAACAACTTACAATAGCCTACTCCTTCATTTGTGGTCATATAAGAGTAAGACATTATTCAAAACTATTCTAAATATTTATTTTATTTGTGTACATTCACAATAAAAACAAACACTGTGATTTTGTAAAATAAAGGAAACAAACAGGATGTCGCTTTCTCAAGAGCGCATCACAAAAATGAAACGAAATTCTGTATATATGACACTTGTTAATAAAAATAATTGTATGTAGGCCTATACAATTTAATAATAGGCTATATAATTAAGTTTTGTTTCAAATGGATAAAGAACACGCTACTAGCCTATATCATTTACGCAATATAGGTGAAATTATGTATGGAAAGAGCTAAAGGGCAATTTTTTTTTTTTTTTTTTTTTTTTGCGATACACCAAAACATATGTGACAATTCATTTTTTTAGGATGTCCCATTCAAGTCCCATTGAAATCCAGGGATCTGCTGTGTGAATTACTGGTTGAATTGTGGGAAAACGAACAGCGTGAATCCCGGCGTGTCCCGATTTTCTGAACACAATAAACGCCCACATGCGCACACAGTTAAAGAGGCGTCGGGAATCATCGCTTTCTCTGGCTTTCCTCGGGTAATAGTGATGATGTGCTGCTGTATGGCTGGTTATGAATGACTGTCCGGCGTCAGATGGAGAATGATGCTCCTAATCCCGTTATATATGTAAGCGGCCGTGGTAAGTCACTTTGAACACTGCTTCTGGCTAATTTATTAGCTGTGCTGCTCTCGCGGGAGCCTTAACACTCACGAGGAGCGTTCAGAGAGATCCACTGACTGTAGAGCTGAGAGCAGCCTTCCATCATTCACACAGACTCACAGGAAACACGTATAGACTGGACATGTGTGTGTCTGATTGATTGTAATATAATTCAATTACCTCATAGCAAGGCAAATGGTGTTTTAAAAATTGTTTTGAAATAAGAGTTTGATTTTCTACATTCAGAGTTCATAGTTTTTCTCTAGTCTGTCCAGAACATTTACTGAAACTGACCTGCAAATCTCATGGTTATAAGATCATAAACACCAGCTCATTAACACATTAACATACCATTCAGTATCAAGCAGCATCACGGCCCTGATGAATGACAGTATGAGATACACGGGGATGAGTGTGAATCTCACCAAAACGTCGCCAGGTCAAACAAGAAATAAATACTGTAGGAATTCAAAATTTTTATTAAATCAATTTAGTCTCATTTTTATATATGATAATATAAGCAGTACATATATTTTTGTTTATTATTATTATTATTATCATCATTGTTAGTTCATGATAGCTCAGGTCCATTAAATAATACAAGATAAAACATTTTTTTAATTATTTAGTAATTTAATTATTTTGATATTTTTATTTTATTTATTTTTAGGTGGGGGAATGGGAACAATAGTTGTTTTTTTGTTGTTGTTTTTTTTTACTATTCTCCTGTATTTTTATCGTATCCTTTTTATCCTAAAAAAAAAAAAAAAAAGCAAATGAAACCTTATTGTAAAGTGTTGCCGGATATTCAAATAAATAAATAAATATAATTATGTTTTTTTTAATACCAATAAATTCATATTTTAAATAAATAACTAAATGTAATATTTTTTAAATAAAAATATAATTTTTATGAATTACATTTTCTTACATTGCAATAATGAGGATTTGGAGGGAAATGTGCTTTATTGTCATAAAAATGTATTTTCTTATATTTTATATATAGAATATATTTGTGCTGTCTTTCTTTTAACAGCGGAGTTAAATATAACCCGGACATGTGTTTGACAGGTTTGTGAGATTCACGGTTTGATAAACGCTTGGAGGACAAGAGGATTGATGACATCAGAGTTATTAGATTTTGATGACAGATTATGAAGATAGACGTTTCGTTTTCACTGATCAATCACTGACAGAAAGAGCAGGACTGTGTGTTACCAGAGTAAATCAGGGTGTTTGGCTTCATGTTCAATCTCTGCTGTGTGTGTGTTTATAGTATCTAATGAATACTTACTAGTACTATTTAAGTACTAGTATCTAATGAATAAGTACTAGCATCACATAAATAAGTAATAGTATCTAATGAATAAGTACTAGTATCTCAGAAATAAGTGCTAGCATCTAAAGAATAAGTACTAATTTCTCAGAAAAAAGTACTAGTATATCATAAATAAGTACCAGTATCTAATAAATAATGTATGTATATGTAGTCTCTTCTAAAAAACATGATGAATAAGCACTGGTAGCTAATGAATAAGAACTAGTACTTAATGGAACAGATACTAGTAGCTAAAAACAAGTTCTAGTAAATGAACATAGATACTAGTATGTCTTCTAGATGAAATGTTAGAACGGCTTGCCATACGGCCTGTAGTGTGTGTTTATGGGTCAGGCTGTAATTTTCTCTCACACCAGCCTAATCCTCATGAAAGTGTTTCGTACTGGGAGCCCCAGAGCCGCACTGACCTGAGTTGGGCACGATCAGATGGCCCCCGAGGGCGTTGAAGGAGCCGAAGGCCGTGCACGAGGGGTCCCAGGAGCGCACCAGCGTCTGCGTGCGGCGGCTGATGGTGTCGCTGTCGATCAGCGCATGCGGCAGTTTGGGCGAGAGTTTGGACGAGATGTCGGACAGGTCCTCCTGCGGCGTCACCAGACCGGACGAGTTGTACACCTTGATCTTCAGGTTGGGCAGCGGGTCCAGCAGGGGAGAGTTGGTCATGGGGATCTTATCAGCGACGTCGTGCAGAGCGTAAACAGGACCTCTGTACATGGCAGCAGCCGAGGTCAGGTCAGGAGGAGCCGTGAGAAGATCCGCTACACACAGAAATAAACATCAAATACAGATCTCATACATCTTACTCTGAGCTTTTACCCCTTAACCAGCTGCTACAAGAGACGTGTGACACAGTAGCTAATTAAACTTGAGCGCAAAACTGGAATATCGCATGAAACATTTGCGAATAAAGCACTGTTTCCATCCAACGAGTCAAAGAGAACAAAATCATCACTTCCTGATAAACTGGCACTAAATATCACTAAGAAAACTAGGAAAAGCCACTGAATATAATAATTTTCATATATGTGACCCTGAACCACAAAACCAGTCATAGGAGTAAATTTTTTAAAAATTGAGATTTATGCAGTTATGCATTATGTTATGAAAGAACAATATTTAGCCGAGATATAACTATTTGAAAATCTGGAATCTGAGGGTGCAAAAAAATCTAAATATTGAGAAAATGGCCTTTGAAGTTGTCCAAATTAAGTTCTTAGCAATGCATATTACTAATCAAAAATGAATATTTACAGTAGGAAATTAACAAAATATCTTCATGGAACATGATCTTTACTTGATATCCTAATGATTTTTGGCATGAAAGAAAAATGTATAATTTTGACCCATATAGTGTATTATTGGCTATTGCTGCAAATATACCTGTGCTGCTTATGACTGCTTTTGTGCTGCAGGGTCACAAATGATAAATTACTCGCGCCTCAGAGCCCGCAGACGAAACACAATAAATGCAGTCATTGCTTTCGGAGGTGGATGCTGCTGTTTGGGAACACAGTCCTGTAAGACAATTCTACAGAAATACTCTGATGACAGACTTTGCTCGGGCATTTCAGAACAACCAAAGCAACATTTCAGATGCTGTGAACGAGATCGGTCAATTTATTCCGTCTCATAGCGCAGTCACATGACTTTTTTTGATGCGCATGGAGGAATTTATTCTGTAAATGTGTTGCCATTGTAGTTAAGGCACATTTTTACTTATTGGATAAAAAGTTGATCCAAAATTTGTACATAAAATGACTACAACTAAAAGAAAAACAACAATAAAAATGAACTAAAATTATACCAATATGAATATATTCATATTAGTGAAATACTATAAAAGTATATAAATTAATTAGAAATCTTGCCTTGGCAACAAACTGAAATAAGTTAAAGCATCAAAACAATAAATTAATTAATTAAAAGAAAAACTGAAAAATAATTCTAATAATGCTAAAATATTAGTAATAATATTAATAATAATAAAATGGCAAAAGCACATTACAAAATTACTAGAACTTAAATAAAATTAAAATTAAAACTGAAACTATAAAAGTACAATTATATGATTATTTATATATTCATACTAACAAAATTCTACAATTTATAGAAATGATCAAAACTAAATTTTTTGTTAATTGAAATACAGCTGAAAAAAAATTACATAAATTTAGATGTTTAAGCAGTAGAATTACTAACTGAAAATAAATATAAAAATTCTATTAACATTAATATATCAATATGAATAAAATATGAAACATTGTATAAATGTATAAAATTATAAACAATATATTTTTTTAATTTATTGTACTAACATTAATTTAAAAAAAAAAAACTATAATAGCATATAAATTATACTAAAATAACATTGGTGTGACGAGACTTGTTGTTAGTTTGGTTTCTGTTTTAATGCTGTGATTGGCCTAAAATGTTAAAGTTCTTTGTGCAAACCTGTCACGTTTGTTTAGCATATGCCGGTAAACATCATGAATACATCTGAGGTAAATCTAGTGGCTAATATTTATTTGCGGCGTGATGAAGTGCTTCTCCCTGAAGAGCGCCGTACATTCAGGGGCGAACAAAGTCATCATTAGTCTTTTTCCTCGTTAGTCGCTTCTCTCGTTCCGGCAGACAGCAGCGGATGGAGAGCAGATGCTGCTTTACCCTTCACAGGTACACTGATGAATATTCATGAGCGAGCGGCGAGTGGGCGGAGCCTCGTGACTCCTTCACACTACTGTTAAACTGACAGCGCAAATGAGTCTCCATGACTGCAGGAGTTGTGGAAACCATGGCAACCCGTCGCCGTGTGAGCGCTGACACACGTGGAGATGAGAAACGGCAAACGCAAATCAACAGCTAAGAGTGTTCATTACAGCCATTTAAAGCTATTCTGTTCTGTCCAAATGGCATCAAAACACAATCACAAAATTAAAGAAAAGAAGCTAATGTTCTGAAATTAGAGGAGTTCACCTACTTTACAAATCTGATGAATGAATGAGGCATTTATATAGCGCTTTACTGTGTATTGCAATACACCCAAAGCGCTTTACAATCATGTGGGGGGTCTCTCCTCAACCACCACCAGTGGTTGAATTCATTCATTCATTCATACTTTACAAATCTGACATCATTTACTCACTTTCATGTCATAAAGATATTATTGAAGAACAATTATGTCTAAACAACACTGGACCCCGTTCACTTTTATTACATGGACAATCTTTTCTGTTCCTCAGAAGATAATGGTGCTACTTTGGAATCTTTCAGATACTATTATAGTTAATTTTTTTTTAGTTATTATTATTTAATATTTTCTGTTTTCATTTGACTTTTAGTTAGTTTTAGTAATTTTGTTGTGTTTTGCCTTTCTATTAATATTTCAGTTTTATTTATTTTAGCACGTCAAGTTACTTTTTTTCTTTCAGTTTTTTCAGTATTTTATTTCCAATTTTTTAAATATTTCTAATTAGTTTTTCTTATTTTTTTTCATTTTTGTTTTTTATTGTAAATTTACAGTGAGTTTTACAGTACAGCGAGTTATTTTGACTGCTTTGCCATTTTTTTTTAAATATGTAATTTTATTCATTTTAATTTCATTATTATTTTTATTATTGTTTATTTATTTATTTATTGTTTTCTTTATTGTAGTACATCGGGTTAATACTAAATAAAAATGTTGCTTTGGTAACTAACTAAAATAAAATATGTTTAATTTTTTTTTAAGTGTTTTATTTGATTTTATTATTATATTTTTTTTCTTCGACCAAGTAACAAAAATGTTTTTTTTTACGGTTTTAGTTTTAGTTAACTATTATAACCCTGGAATAAGAAATTCATACAGTTTTGGAGCAAACATTTTTCCTTTAAATTAGGTTTTTAAAGTATTAGTAAAGTATTGGAGTATTAGAGTTTTAAATTAATTAAATGATAAAAATAAATAATGTATAATAATAAGTAATATGAAAATAAAGTAATTAATAATAAAGATATAGAAATATTTCATTTGTTTACCTGCATGTCATGTGATCATTAACCAGCATCATAGAACTGTAAATTTACAGATGTGTTGTTAAATTTTTAATTTATTAAGCAAAAGAAACATTTTAGCTCTAATAGTTTGAATGGATAAAAATAAGTAACACATCACTGCTGTACTCTTTGTCTCTTGGCCAATATATAGTTTGTGTGTGTCGACGCTGACGTGTTTTGCACCTGGAAATCTCTCCAGCCTAATTTCCTCAGTTTCCCCACCGCTCTCGCTCGCGTTACTCCGGCTGATGGGTAATTAACACTCAATGTGCCAGACAGACGCAGCTAATTACAGCGTCATGATAACGTGCAGATTGCCTTGACATCGAGGTGACAGGCTTTCTGAATCACGAGCGTCCTCCATCATTACACTGACACACAAACACAAACGCCATCAGCTCACTGCGGCTACTAGTGATTTCAATAACTAGTAGCCAGTGGGTTGGTCAGATGAGTAGCTTCGGTTCACTAGACCCCAACCAGAAATATATAGATGTAGATATAATTAACTGCTGTGGGCATGTTGGGGTTGTTGGACTGAAACCAGTCTAATTTATTGACTAGCAGCTATTAAAAATATCATATAACCATCATTCAATCTCAAGCCTCTTTTGTCAGTGAATTTATGATATTTCTCTTTGTGTGTCAATGTCACTGGGATGATAAAGGAAGTGACAGATCATTTTTCACTGGCACATATACTACCATTCAGTACCATTTTTTATGTTTTTGGCTGGATTTATTTGATTTAAAAAAATACAGTAAAAATATTAAATATTATTACAATTTAAAACAGCTGTTTTCTGATTATTATCAACATTTCTGATTATTATCAATGTTGAAAACAGTTGTGCTGCACAATATTTTTGTGGTAATTGTGATATATTTTATTTTTCATGATTCACAGATGAATATAAAGTTCAGAAGAGCAGTGTTTATTTGAAATGGAAATCTTTTGTAACATTATAAATGTCTTTACTGTCACTTTTGATCAATTTAATACATCCTTGGATTCCTTGGTGAAAAAAAGTATCAAAAAATTGTATTTAAATTTTTATTATTATTGATAAAATTATTATTTTTTGTAAACAAAACTGTTCTATAAACACTGACATAATAATAATAATAATAATAATAATAATAATAATAAATAGACTAGTTCAATGACTACTTAGATCATTTTTTATTATTACTTTTTAATATGTAAACACTACAGTTCTAGATATTATATATATATATATATTAAGTTAAGTTTAGGAATGAGGTGGATTATGGGATCTAAAATACGGTCAAGAAGAATAAGACATTAATATGTGCTTTATAAACAGCCAATATGCTAGTAATATGCATGCTAACAAGCAGTTATAGTGAGAATTGGTCCTTATAATAAAGCGTAACTGAAATAAGCCGAGTAAGATCGTGGTCTCGTACCTGTGCGCGCCGTCTTGATGTTGACCGGCTGGAATCCTCCGTTCAGCGCCGATGAGTCCATGATGTCCGAGTCGAAGTCTCGGTGGTTCTTCCGGTACACGAACAGCGCCACGATGACGGAAATGACCAAACACATGATGACGGCGATGACGATGCCCACGTACAGAGCCACGTCGTCTGTGCTGGGCGCCGCTGCAGACACACACACACACACATAACTCTTTTATTACAGCTGCGTCAAATTAGGAGGAGATTCAATCTGCGCTCCAATATCCATCCTCACTGATATTAATAACTCAAGACTTCATTACTGTACGGCAGTGTTGGGGAAAGTTACTTTTAAATGTAATGCATTACAAAATTGTTATTATAATTATTAATTTCTGCTTATTAGTATGGTTGAATTAGATCATAGAAGGTCAGTAGCGAAGACATCGGTTAATAAAATGGTTTGACTATCAAACACAAACTGAACCAGAAGGTTTAGATCCCACATCTGCAAATGGATCAGATCATCTACAAAAACATCAGATCATTTAAAACAGCTTCTGAATCTGATAACAACGGTCTGAATCTGCTTTAAAATATTACTTTAAGTCTTTAGATTTGAACTCTAGTCTTTCATTATGGGAGGCTTTCGCACTGAAGTCTGACCGATTCCTTCATTTGATATGAATCACACATTAATCATCATGTCTTCTGCCCACCAAGATCCAAATAACAGTGAAAGAAAGCAATCAAACCAGAAAATACCAAGTATGTTGCTGTATGAATCACATTTAAATTAGTTGGAAAATTACTTACGACATTTATATTTGCTGGAAATTCAACAAAATAAAATTAATATTAATAATAAAATTATTATATATATATTTTTTTTACTGTTTGTACAAACTACATTTATATGTGTATATCTGCTGGAAAGTCAAACAAACAATTTATTAATATTAAAGTAAATTATTATTATTATTATTAGTAGTAATAGTAGTATTAGTATAACTATTTTTACTGGAAATTCACCAAATTATTATTATTATTATTATTATTCATCATAAATCATGTTTATTTTTGTTGGAAATTAAAAAAAAAAATCCTAATTTATAATAAAATAATAACAATTATACATAAAGGTGTGTGTGTGTGTCTGTGTGTGTGTATATATATATATATATATATATATATATATATACACAAAGACACACACACACACACATATATGTGTGTGTTAAATTCCCACTATATAGTAGGATTACAACAAAATAAAAATGAACAAAAATGATTTAAAATGACTCTTATCGTAATATATGGTTTGTCACTCACACCACACAGAAACATTACAAGTTACATATACTATAAGTCCAATAAATACAGAAGATGAGAAAGATCAGTGGTGTTATGAGACAGATACATTACAGAGGAATAAACAGCACTGAAACAGATGCAGCGTCAGATCTGTGTGTTTCTAAAGCGGATGAATGTGAGTCTATGAGAACATATGCTACAGATCGATCCGGCCTTTCCTCACTTCATTACGGATCACGTCTAGAAATCAGAAACGTCTCTCCTCTGTTCATGCCGTCACTCCTCATATCTTTTTCCACCCTCGGCTCTTTCTGTCCTGAAAACGTCCCAGTGATTATGTGGAACGGAAACTGGCCTGTGCAGCGTTTGACAAGCTGTCATTAGAAGCAATACTCTGCCCTCATTTCCATAGAAACAGTCCCTTTGTCCCGCCGATAATTGTGAAAAATGCAATTTCCTGTCAAAGCAGTGACGAGTGTGGAAACGGCTGTAATATAAAGGTGTCGGCCATTGATTCCTGCATCAATACAGATGCCCTCCAGACTGACCACTTAAACCAATGCATGCTCCTAATTCTCTGGTTTGCGCTCGTATTGAACTCTGAGAGCCGAAGCACTGGACGTGAGTCACAGATCGACTGAAACAGAGCTGCGATTCTCTCATCCAGCAGCAGAGGGCGCTGTCAGCCATCAATACATGCAGCCGACGCATTACACCAGAACTGCATACTGCACACTATTTCTGGACTATGCAATACTTTCTGTTTGCTTTTAACATCTCATTGATTCATTAGGATCAAACCATCAAGAGATGCATGGCAAAAATGATGTCTATTAGGCTTGCTTTCCAGTAAAATGCATATATATTATACTTCAAACTAAATTAATTTACTTGAAAAGCAACACCACTTTTTTTTTTTTTTTTAAAGAGGAATGTTTCTTTAATATGAGTGTATTTCATCTTACTGCACCGATTTTATTTTATTTTTTCACTTCAAGTATAAAAATGTTAAAATAAGTGACAGAATAAAGGAGAAATCTACTGGTGCAGTGAGACAAAACTGACTTATATTTAGGAAATGTCAGAAATAGTCAGTCTTAATATCTGATGCAACATTGCTTTCAAAGTGAACCTACTTGTTTTAAGGATTTTTAGATATTTGAAGTCTTTATTTTTAACTTAAAATAAGACGAGGAGAAATTTGGTGAAGGATTGACTTTGGAAGAAAAAAAAAAAAAAACTGCTAACAAATTTCACAAATAATAAAGAAACCGTAAGCCACAACAGGGTTATTACAGTAACCTAAAACTAAGACATTTCTATTACTTGAAATAGAATAAACATTAACTGAAATAAAATAAAATTTATATATATATATTTGTGTGTGATAGTTTTTTAAATTTTATATATTTTTATATATGTTATATATATATATATATATATACATACATACATACATACATACATGTGCACACGCACACACACACACACACACACACATATATATATATGTGTATTTAAAATACTATATATATATATATATATATATATATATATATATGTATATATATATATATATATATATATGTATATATATATATATATATATATATATGTATCTATCTATATATATATATATATATATATATATATATATATATATATATATATATATATATATATATATATATAGACTGTAAAAAATTAATTAATTAAAAAAAAGATCACAACACTGCGGAGACCTGAGGAAAAGCGGGATTAAAGTCCAAAACCTAACCTGAAATAACCTAACAAATCAATCGAGGCTAAAGCGGTTCCATAAACGACTAACGATGAGCACTGCTGCATGCATGCACACTAAACAGACGGAGCGCAATCGAATAGGTGCGCAATTATTCTGAGTAAAATATACATTTTGCTAAAATATTTGTTGTTGGACATTAAATGTGTCTTTTGTAGAATTTTAAACTTACATATAAGTGTATTTTTATGATAGCAGTAACTGTAAAGGGACTATTGTAATGTGCAGGGGTGCACATAAGTGATCCGCAGGTCCGCATGCGCGACCAAAATTAAAAATGCGGTGTAAATAAGTTCTGACAGCGCATTTGCGTACCGACATGGATGACAGCTGTTAATGCACAATTACCATTTTAGATCGACAAACTGCACCGTATATGATTTCTATTCAAACTGAAAGCATAATCTAGGCTACCCGCTGCTGTTTTCAAAGCAAAACTGTGACATTACATTCACTGACGCTCTTCCATCAGCAGCGCTAAACCCGGAGCGCATATACTTACTTGCCGGCAACCCGCCAAAATAAAAGCTCACTGATTTTACATTTGAAAATTATGAAAATTAAAATAATAATAATATATGCTAAAATATTAGCATTTTATTTTTAAGTTTACTATAAAATAATTGTATTTGTATGTAATACTCCCTTCTTATTTTAAAATAAATTAGTATTATCACACTTGTTTATTTAGTTCATTATTGGTCCCACTTTATATTAGGTGGCCTTAACTACTATGTACTTACATTTAAATTAATAATTTGGTACAATGCACTTATTGTGTACATACATGTTTTTACATTGTACTTATACTTTTAAAAATACCTTCATGTAATTACATCTGTAATTAATTTCTGTAATTACATTTATAATTACACTGTTGGCCCATCCCTTACACCTTAACCCACCCTTAAACCGACCCATACCACTTAACCTGTCCCTAACCACCCGTATCCCACCTTAAAAATGCGTCTCGCATCTTTGCATCTAAAAACGCGAAACACAGCGCTCATGGATGGTTTTAAAAAAAGCGCAGCACAGAATGCATCCTCCTCCATGCTGCGTCAAATAAAACAGTTGCCATGCCAAGTTGCTACTGTAAACAAAAGCTTGCATCGCTTGCCCCGCCTCCGTGGTCTTCTGATTGGTCAGCTGTTTTGGAACGGACATTGATGAGTGGCGCTGCGTGTAAAAGTTTAAACTCTTTTAACTTGACACAGCATCTTAAAAAACGCGGCGCTAATGTAAAAAGATGCAAGATGTGAGTGCAACGGTCATACACATCCGTCTAGTGTGTGTTTACATAGAAAAACAATGGAAAAGTAGTGCACTGGAATGAAAAAACGCATTCTGTGTGAACGGCCCTTAAGACTGTTTTATACTGGACTGGAACACGATATTAAAGCAACGAGCCCTCAGTAGGCATCAGTGTAGAGTGTGTAGTGTGCAGTATACCGTCAGTGTTTTTGTTGATGATGTGAAGTGTGTACTTTATTATCTATTATGTGTATTGGTTTATGAGAGATGTGAGCTTTCATTCAGATGAACTTGAGCTCTCGTGTCAGTGGCCTTCCTTTGATTAAACATGCATGTGTGTGTGTGGCTCGACACTGTGTGTTTACATGTATGTGTGTGTGTGTGTGTGTGTGTTTGAAATGCCTGCAGCTGCTGCACTTTTAAAGGTAGCAGCAATCAATGTCACGATCAGCGCCGCACGGCCCCTCGTCGAGTTTAATCACTGTGACATTACGAATTAATCTCACTAATGTGAACGCTGCCCTCTAAAAGCAGACGCTCTGACCTGCGGCTCCACTCCACCGTCTGCAACACAGGTCTGAAAACACAAAGAGCTTTACATCCGAACACGCACGCTCTGAGAGCTGGGGAACAAATCCAACTGCGATTTTTTTTTTCTTTTAATTGCTTTTAATTTTTAAAGTTGTGATTTAAAGTATGATTAAAAAAAAAATAATAAATTTTAAAAAAGATCCAGGTTTGCTGTGCTTGTTTGTTTGGCTAAAAACTTTATGATTATATAGAAATGTGATTATAAATGACTAGGGATGGGTATCGTTTACATTATATCAATACTGATACCGATACCGATACCGATAACGGTACTTATCGATACTATTTGGTGCAAAAAGATATGATGTGAAAAGTTGTTGAAAATTTCAAGTTATTTTATTACAGCTGAACTTTAGCAACTGTATTAAAGTTCTTCAGTCAAGAGCAGGGAGTTATTTTTCTCTTTATGTTTTATTTTATTAACATTAAGGGAATAGATCACACTATTTCATAAATTAAAATTGTGTCATCATTTACTCACTCTCAAGTTGTTTAAAACTTGAATGAGTTGCTTTCTTCTGTTGAACATAAAAGTTATTTTGAAGAATGAGGGAAACCAAACAGTTGCTGGTCCCCAGTGACTTCCATATTTTTTTCCTACTATCAAAGTTAGTGGGGACCAGCAACTGTTTGGTTACCCAAATTCTTCAAAATATCTTCTTTGGTGTTCAGCACAAGAATAAAAATTAATACAGGTTTGGTACAACATGAATAATGACAATATACATTTTTGGAATATTAACTATCCCTTTAATGACAATCGGCAGCATGTTTAGTTCTGTCCCTTTAAGAGAACGCATCCGTTTCTCCCTCAACTGTTTATTTCACTTTAGACATAACTGTGTTTATAGGCCCTACATGTTAAACTATCGTGACATAAGTGTACGCTGATTGGCTAAACGCGTATGAAAACACCTTCACCCGCCATGATTTAAAACGGCGTGTAAACACATACCGTGTAAACATCGCATCAACTTATATTTCGCAAGAATGGAGAACAGCGATAGATGGACGGATGCGTAAGTGCAGGCACTTTTGAACATTTTGAACTCCTTTCCGATCTTTCAATCGCTTGACGTATAAGTTACGTCGACATTCCATGTCCATTATTGTGAACCCCGCAAGACACAACAAAAACACAGCTCCGATCACAGCGTCCTCCATCCTCCTGTTGTTAACGTTGTTCTTCTTTGTTTTCGTTGTTGAACGCCGCGCACAAATGACGTCGCTGTCGACCGGCTTACGTCACTTCCTAGTACCCACTGTCGGTGCGAATGCAACCCTTTAAATGGTGCTGGGAAATCGTTTGTGCAAAATCGTCCCAGTACTGTACTTTTAGTTCTGGAACTAAAGCGGTGCGAAAGGGGCTTATATGTAAACTTTGTGTGTTTTTGACATTATTAGCGCAATCAGATGATAACTAAGTAATCATGTGCTGTTTGACCGGTCTTTTAATGTACGAACGCTTCAGTGTACGTGCTCTGAATAAGCGCACGTCAGAGCAGCACGCGAATGAAATGTTTAACCGGCAAGGTTTTAGCACACGCAAATAATGTACTTTTGTGATTGCGAATAATTGCAGTGTCTCGTGAGTGTAACTATACCACTGAATCAACATTTGTGAATGTGTCTTGCGAGTTGCAGTTGGAGCTGGAGCCGGGAGACATAGTAAATACAGCGCATTGCTTGAGGTAGATGTTGTGTTTTGTTAGTAAATGTTTCATTATATTTTAGTGTTGCCTCCTTTGTTCACTATTACACTACTGCATATATTGCATCTGACACTGCTGTCGCTTAGTTTTGTAACGTGAGCCCACACTTCCTAACGTTTCACTCTTGCCGCCACTGATTGCACGCAAACACACACCGCACATGCGCACGTATATCACACACGTCGAGCAAACGACGGCCACATCATTCAGTGAAGAAAAATGACAAGCAGCAGCTTCTAATTCGTCATTGAAGTATACGGAGATAAAACAACGCAAGTATCGATAACAGTATCGTTTGTCCTGAAGCTTATCGGTAGTCCGGTATTGACCCAATTACGTACCAGTCCAAAAAAAATACCGGTTCTCGGTACCCATACCTATAATGACTATTATTAATATTATATAAATATTTTTAAAACAAGAAATATTAAATTATTACTATTTAAAAAGCACATATTTAAAAGAACAATTCATCTAAATATTACTAAATAAAATATTAAAAACAAAAATTATTATTATTGTGATATTTCACTGTGAAATCAAAACAAGTATTAAAAAATAACATTATTATTATTATTATTAGTAGTAGTAGTAGTAGAATAAAGAAGACAAATAATAATAATAATTAAAATAATACAAAATAAGAAATATTAAAATATTACTATTGTTACTATTGTAATATTTCACTGTAAAATTTAGTATGTAAGAAAAATAACAACAATTATTATTATTATTTTTAAAATATAAGTATATTATTTTTTATTATTACTATTACTACTACTACTAATTCGTATTATATATTTATTATTATATTATATAATGTTATATACAAATATTTGTATACATTTTTATAAGTATTTAATAAACAAAATAAGAAATATTACTATTGTAATATTTAACTCTGAAATAAAACTATTTAAGAAAAATAATTGCAATAATAATTATTTTAGAATATAACAGTAAAATTACAATGCTAATATTACAATACTAATATTTACGTTAAAATTAGTCATTTAGCAGATGCTTTTATCCAAAGTGACTTACAAATGAGGACAATGGAAGCAATCAAAACCAACAAAAGAGCAACGATATGCAAGTGCTATAAGAAGTCTCAGTTAGCTTAACGCAGTACACGTAGCAAGGTTTTTATTTTTAATTATATAATACATAAAAAGAAAACAAATAGATAGAATACAAAAAGAATAGAGAAGCTAGTGTTAGTTTTTTTTTTAAGAAAACACGCAGTTAGTAAATGAATAGAGTGCAAGTCTAAAAAGTTTTTTTTTTCTAAGAATAGAATTAGAATAGAGAGTGCTAGCGTTCGAGAGTCAAATAAAGATGGAAGAGATGTGTTTTTAGCCGATTCCTGAAGATGGCTCAGGACTCAGCTGCTGGGATTGAGTTGGGCAGGTCATTCCACCAGGAGGGAACATTTAATGTAAAAGTCTGTGAAAGTGATTTTGTGCCTCTATAACAATAAAGTGATGTTAACTTCTAGAGGCACATAAGTCTGAAGTAATGAATTTAGGTGAAGGGTGCAGAGCCAGTGGTGGTTTTGTAGGCAAACATTAATGCCTTGAATTTTATGCAAGCAGCTATTGGTAGTCAGTGCAAATTGATAAACAGAGGTGCGATGTGCATTCTTTTTGGCTCATTAAAAATTTATCTTTCAGCGGTGTTTTGGATTAATTGTAAAGGTTTGATAGAACTGGCTGGAAGACCTGCCAAGAGAGCATTGCAACAGTCCAGCCTGGACAGAACAAGAGCTTGAACAAGGAGTTTTGAAGCATGTTCCCGAAAGAAAGGGCCTGATCTTCTTGATGTTGAATAAAGCAAATCTGCAGGACTGGGCAGTTTTAGCAATGTGGTCTGAGAAAGTCAGCTGATCATCAATAATAACTCCAAGATTTCTGGCTGTTTTTGAAGGAGTTATGGTTGATGTGCCTAACTGGATGGTGAAATTGTGATGAAACGATGGGTTTGATGGACCTGTTTGCAGATGCGTGAGGTGGAGGGTTGGATACGGACGTGAGCGCGAGAGGAACTGATCCTATCGATCTCTGTGTGATCTAAAAGAGCCTGTGGGACTGAGACACACCGACTAACGGCCTTTGATTATCTGCCAGACTCTAACCCCGGAGGCGGCCCGGCGTTTCCACACGCCACAAGCTCGCACTCGCAGAGAGAGAGAGAGACAGACTGAGAGAGAAAGAGAGAGCACTGACCGGCCAGCAAATGCACAGATCTATTCCTGGTCAGCCGGACGACACGGATACACCCTCATTTCTCTTCAAACTGAAGGGTTTCTGTATTATTCATAAACTTCCACGATTATGCTCCATGATGCACAAATCTATTCCTGGTCAGTCGACTGACCGCTTAAATGATAAATTAAAATGACAAATGTTTCCTTGGCAATTAACTGAAGAAGTATAAATAAATAAAAATAAAAATAATAAAAATAAATAAATAAATATATATTAGTATTTTAAATATATATAAATAAATAATAATAATATAATATAAAAATATTTAAATATTATACATTAAACACATAATATTAATTTCATATTATTGGTATATAATATAACAAAATGTAGTATAATAATGTATTAACACTGTGATATTATATATATATATATATATATATACACACACATTAGGGCTGTCAGTCGATTAAAATTTTAATCTAATTAATTACATGATGTAATATATATATTATTTTATTTTTAATTTTTATTTTTTGAGTATTCAGAGTAAATGCTATACCAACGTCTTTACGGTAAGTGAAATTTTTGTCTTAAGTTTTAACTAAACATCCTAAAAACAAGTAAGTTTCTTTCAGAAGCAACTATTAAATATTAGCAAATATTAAGACTTGTTTCTGACATTTCTTGAATAAGTCAGTTTTGTCTCACTGCACCAGCAGATTTCTCACTTATTTTTTACTTCTAAGTGAATCTACAAGTCTAGTAAGAGAAAATACACTCTCATTAAAGAAACATTCTTCTTTAAAGAAAGTAAGTAGTGCTGCTTTTGGAGTAAATTTATTTTGTTTGGAGTATTATTTTCTGTTCCTGCCCAGTCAGCTGACATGGATACTCCCTCGTTTCTCTTCTGTATTATTCATAAACTTCCACGATTATGCTCCATGATGCACAAATCTATTCCTGGTCAGCCGGACGACACGGATACACCCTCATTTCTCTTCAAACTGAAGGGTTTCTGTATTATTCATAAACTTCCAACATTACGTCCTCTATCTTTAACGAAGATATCAGGGTAAATGATGACTCTCTACAGGAGCGTAAAGCCGCTCATATTCCGGCCCGTCACGGACTCGGCGAATAGAGCCGAGTGATGAAAGTCCTCCGATATCATCTGAGCGTGCAACTCTCCCGTCTGGCACTTGCACTTTGATGATAAAGCGGCACACTCAGCGGGGAAAGCATTAAAATGTATCGCTGAGATTAATACGTTTCTTTGAACATGAGGGACTATAGGTAGAGAAAGAGAGAGAGAGACAGACTGAGAGAGAAAGAGAGCACTGACCGGCCAGCAAATGCACAGATCTATTCCTGGTCAGCCGGACGACACGGATACACCCTCATTTCTCTTCAAACTGAAGGGTTTCTGTATTATTCATAAACTTCCACGATTATGCTCCATGATGCACAATCTATTCCTGGTCAGCCGACTGACCGCTTAAATGATAAATTAAAATGACAAATGTTTCCTTGGCAATTAACTGAAGAAGTATAAATAAATAAAAATAAAAATAATAAAAATAAATAAATAAATAAATAAATATATATTAGTATTTTAAATATATATAAATAATAATAATAATATAATATAAAAATATTTAAATATTATACATTAAACACATAATATTAATTTCATATTATTGGTATATAATATAACAAAATGTAGTATAATAATGTATTAACACTGTGATATTATATATATATATATATATATATATATATACACACACATTAGGGCTGTCAGTCGATTAAAATTTTAATCTAATTAATTACATGATGTAATATATATATTATTTTATTTTAATTTTTATTTTTTGAGTATTCAGAGTAAATGCTATACCAACGTCTTTACGGTAAGTGAAATTTTTGTCTTAAGTTTTAACTAAACATCCTAAAAACAAGTAAGTTTCTTTCAGAAGCAACTATTAAATATTAGCAAATATTAAGACTTGTTTCTGACATTTCTTGAATAAGTCAGTTTTGTCTCACTGCACCAGCAGATTTCTCACTTATTTTTTACTTCTAAGTGAATCTACAAGTCTAGTAAGAGAAAATACACTCTCATTAAAGAAACATTCTTCTTTAAAGAAAGTAAGTAGTGCTGCTTTTGGAGTAAATTTATTTTGTTTGGAGTATTATTTTCTGTTCCTGCCCAGTCAGCTGACATGGATACTCCCTCGTTTCTCTTCTGTATTATTCATAAACTTCCAACATTACGTCCTCTATCTTTAACGAAGATATCAGGGTAAATGATGACTCTCTACAGGAGCGTAAAGCCGCTCATATTCCGGCCCGTACGGACTCGGCGAATAGAGCCGAGTGATGAAAGTCCTCCGATATCATCTGAGCGTGCAACTCTCCCGTCTGGCACTTGCACTTTGATGATAAAGCGGCACACTCAGCGGGGGAAAGCATTAAAATGTATCGCTGAGATTAATACGTTTCTTTGAACATGAGGGACTATAGGTAGAGAAAGAGAGAGAGAGAGAGAGAGAGAGAGGAAAACAGGGTGGAAATAAAAAGCATTATTGAGCGGTTACGCTGGAGAGACGGCCGAGAGACAGACACATTTCCTCAGCCGGCGATCACAGCAGCCATGTGTGAAAGAGATGCCCAGGGCTTCAGGACTAGAGAAGAGACACACAGTTCCAGAGTTCATTTCATTAACATTACCAGCAAATCGAGCTTTAACCTAATTCGGTTCTTTAAATTTTTCCATTTACCTCACCTTATAGATGGTTTCAACGGCAACAACATAAACAAACGTTACTGCACATGCGCGCTTTTGTGGCCCTAACTTAACTTCTGGTAGACTTCCAAATAGAATCAATAACAACAGCTAAGTCCCTCTAGAGTAGATCATTTTAGAAAACAAGCAAAATAAGTTTGCTGCGTAAATCAGACGGACTTATTGAAAATGCAAATTCATTCTCTGCCAGCAGGAGGTGCTTTAAAGTGGGAGAAATAGAGGTTTCCCCGGTAACGGCTGTACACAAAGCAGTGCTGAGATGAAATGAAAATGACATTGAAAATTTTCTAAAGACAGTCTTCCTTCAGAAATACAGTGATATAAAAACACCCGAGCCTCGGTTTAATTTTTAAACGTGCAGTACGTGCTCATGTTTATTCAAGCCACAAATAAATAAATGTTTGAGAAACACATCCCACAGCACAACCACCTGAGCCCAACTTCATTACTCAACACTTTAACTGCGTTTGTAGCACTAGCCAGAATGATAAATACAGACCGGAAATTAACTTCGGGCCAGGCGCGTGCACCCGATGAAGCCGTCTATTTACCCTCTATACTGTCTGTTTCTGTACTTCGAAGCAACAGATCACTCAGAAATGAACAAACCTGTATGACTTAATAGAGGAAACATATTTTGAAGATCACTGACTTTCATTGCATGAACAAAAACACTGAGACGTTTGTGTTTGGAATGACATGAGGGTGAGAAAATTATGTCAGAATTTCATTTTTGGGTGGATTATCACTTTAAATGTGTGGTATGAAGAGTTAATATTGTAAATAAACAGCTGTGTGCAGCTTAAACCAGTCTACGGTTGTTTTCTGAGCTTATCTGGCCTTAGCTATTCTCCTAGGCTTGATACAAGCACAAAAACCATCTAAAACCAGCTAAACAGAACAAACCACCATACACTAGACAGTCTAAAGTGGTTTACTGGTCTGAACTTTTATCCCGGACTTGAGACAAGTACAAAACCCCTCTAAAGAGAATGGATGAGAAAACTACGTTACACTAGACAGTCTAAGTTTAGATGGTCTCCCAGGCTTGATACAATCCCAAACTCCTTCTAAAACCAGCTAAACAGATCAGACCATGTGAACAAACCTGGAAAGTCTAAGGTGTTTTGGTCACGTTTTACTGGTCTGTTTTACTGGTCTCAGCTGGTCTAAGTTGGTTTAAATGGTCTCCCAGGCTTGATGCAAGCCCAAAACCCCTCTAAAACCAGCAAAACAGACCAGACTGGGTGACCGAATGATTGTAGACTAGACAGTCTAATGTGGTGTGCTGGTCTAAACTGGCTTAGATGGACTTCTAGGCTTGATACAAGCAAAACAGACCAGACTAGACAGTCTAAGGTGGTTTGGTTACCTATTGCTTGCTGGTTTTAGAAGGGTTTTGGGCTTTGACAAACCAGCAAAACAGACCCGACTACTGTAGGTGACCAATCCGCCTTCGACTGTCTAGTCTGGTCTGTTTTGTTTTCTGGTTATAAGCCTAGATGACCATGTAATCCAGATCAGACTGTCAAACCTCCTTAGACTGTCTAGTGTACAGAGTTTTGGTCACATATTCTGGTCTGTTTTACTGGTCTTAGCTGGTTTAGATGGTCTCTCAGGCTCACTACAAGCCAAAAACCTTTCTAAAACTCGCAAAACAGACCAGACTAGACAGTCTGGCCTGTTTTGCTTGTATCAAGCCTAGGAGTCAATCTAAGCAACTTTAGACCGGAAAACCATATTAGATCTAGTTTACAGTGGTTTGGTCTGTTTTGTGGTTTTAGAAGCGGTTAAGCCTCGGTGACCATCTAATCCAGCTTAGATCAGCAAACCAACTAAGACTCTCTAGTGTACAGAGTTTTGGTCACCAAGTCTGGTCTGTTTTCTGGTTTTAAGCCAAGGTGATCATCTAATCTAGATAAGACTGTCAAATCACCTTAGACTGTCTAGTTTTGGTCACATTTTATGGTATGTTTTGCTGGTCTCAGCTGTTCTAAGCTGGTTTAAATGGTCACCCAAGCTTAGATACAAGCCCAAAACCCTTCTAAAACCAGCAAAACAGACTGGGCTATGTGACCAAACCACCTTAATCCGTCTAGTCTGGTCTGTTTTGCTTGCATCAGGGCCTAGGAGTTCATCTAACCTCCTTAAAAGGTCTAGTCTACGATGACTTGGTCACTCAGTGTGGTCTGTTTTGCTGGTTTTAGGCTTGTATTAAGCTTGGGAGACCATCTAAGCCAGTTCAGACCAGCTTAAACATGTATTCTGGTCTGCTTTGCTGGTCTAAGATGGTTTAAATGGTCACCCAAGCTTAGATTAAAACCCAAAACCCCTCTAAAACCAGCAAAACAAGACGGGACTTGGTGACCGAACCACCTTAGACTGTCTGGTTCGGTCTGTTTTGCTTGCATCAAGCTTAGGAGTCCATCTAACCATCCTAAACTGTCTAGTCTACGATGACTTGATCACCCAGTTGGGTCTGTTTTGCTGGTTTTAGAAGGGTTTTGGGCTTGAATCAAGCATAGGTGACTGTCTCAGCCAGTTCAGACCAGCTTAAATATTTATTCTGTCTGTTTTGCTGGTCTAAGCTGGTGTAAACTGGTTTAAATGGTCACACAAGCTTCGATTAAAACCCAAAACCCCTCTAAAACGCAAAACAGACCAGACTTGGTGAGCAAACCACCTTAGACTGTCTAGTCCAGTCAGTTTTGCCTGTATCAAGCCTAGAAGTTCATCTAACCTCCTTAAACTGTCTAGTCTAAAATAATTTGGCCCTCAGTCTGCTCTGTTTAGTTGGTTTTAGAAGGGTTTTGGTTTGAATCAAGTTTTGGAAAAACTTTCGGTCTAAGTCAGTTTAGAGACTAGTTTAGACAATCTTAGACTAGTTTAAGCTGTTTTTTTCAGATTCTTAAGAAGGAAAATGAGATGGTATAAAAAGAGAAAAAGAATAAGGAGGAACTGAGGAAGGTTTGGAGATGCATGCAAACAGAAATCAATGAAATGAAGGACTCACATGGATGTGGCAGAGCATTGCTCTTGTCTGTGGGTTCGGAGGACTTCTGATATAAGGAACCTTCGGGAGAGAGGGAGGGATGGAGGGTGAGGGATGGAAATCAAATTCAACACAATCGGATTGAACAAAATCAACAAAGACATGAGCGATGAGGGATACCACGGACGATTCTTCTCCATTTGGTGTCACTTTTAGCCTCTCCTGGACTCTTCCTGCAGACAAACGATGCACGAGCAAACGCTGTTATCCGTCAGCCGCGTTTTAGTGCTTCATTAGGACTAACGAGCCAGTGGGATGGATGGTTTTAAGCTGATAAACAGTCCTGGAGTCAATGAGTCAAAAGCCCTCGCAGCTTCCCATCTGACACACGGACATGAGGAATCAGCTGCACTCTGCGAGCTGGACGCTATTAGAGAAGAGCCGCCCGCTAATGTAGCATGAGCTACGGCCCTAAATCACAACCACACTGACTCCAGGAGCCCGACGGGGCCGAAGACTCCAGCGTATCTGCATATCGAGAGCGCTGCAGGGCTGCATTTCCATCACACGCTTCGGTGCAGCAGCTTTCTTTCCTGCACTTTCTACTGAAGAAGGAAGTTGAGTGAAACTGCATGAATGAAAAGATGCCGAAGTAGAGCTGCACGATTCTGGATAAATTGAGAATCACAATTTTTTTTTTGGTCTCAAGTAGAGATCATGATTCTCCCATAATTCTGAACTAAACAAAATGTGCCACAAAATATTATTGCCTCACACTATTTTGAATGATTTATGTATGAATTATATATTGACAGACCATATAAACATTTCAATTTATATGTTTTTAAAATATATTTAATACACCAATTTTTTTATATTAAAATCATGAAAAAGTGGTTTGCATGAATGATTCAATGACTCATAAATACTTCATTTGTTTCATTACTGGATGAATCAGCGTTTTTGAACGAATCTCTTGAATGAATGATTCAATGACAAATACATTTTTAACACTTGTCGCCACCTAGTGGAGAAACAATGTAATCAACACAAACGTTATTTAAAGCGCAAGTTACTTTCAAAAGATGACTTGCTCTATTTTGATCGCTTCCATAGACATCAGTGTTTATATCTGTTAACTATATACTTTCATCCCAGTTTTTCTGTGATAATATGAATGACTGTAAGATAGTTGAAAAGTTGAAAAGACTGTTTGTGAAGCTGTTTCTTACCTAAACATGATAACTGTCTGCTCTCTTTGTCAGCGGCAGCACGAACGCAGATCTGAATGTACCAGTATGATTTTTTCAAAGGTTTAATAGACACAAGCAAATCAGCGTCATTTAAAAATGGGATCGCATTGGGTGTCTGAATTGAAATCACAATCTTTTAACGATTAACCGTGCAGCTCTACGCCGAAGACACGTTTGGATGTAGAAAACGGTCTGACGATGAAGCCTCAGACGGGTAGATACGTCGATGGACAGGGAAATCAATGTGCTGATGGATGGAGCGTTTATGTGCATGTGATCAGACGAGGCAGAGAGAAACACAGATGCGTGTGACCTTTGACCCGTCTGCTGTGTGTCTGCCTGAAATTAACCTATGAATCTCACAAACACGTTCAAGTCACATTACAGCCCAAAATTAAAGATAAAAAAGAAAGAAATTCAATTTTACATAAACATAACGAAAACTGATAGAGGACCACTATGACATTATTTCCATGTCAATTAAACCGCTCATTAAAAAAAAAAAATTTAAATAATGTAATGATTTAAATAATTTATTTATATACAAAAAAAGTGAAAAATTAAAATGAAAATTAGATAATGTATAAATACAAAATGATACAAAATGTATTATTATTATTATTTATTTGGTTGGTTGTTTTGCATTACACTAATGAGAAAGGGAAACTGCCATGAAAATAATGTCACAATACAAAAATATAAATTTAATTCATATATTCATTTATTTTTATTTTTGCAAGTCCAATATAAACTAAAATTATGTATAAATACTAACAAAACAATAAACAAATAATTTATTTATTTATTATTATTATTATTTTTGTATTGTATATGCCATTTATATATAATGTAACAATAATAATATATAACAATGTCAAATATAATATAATTTTGCATGTTCAGGTCACGTTACAACCCAAAATGAAGACATGAAAAGAAATGTATATTTTGCATGAACACAATGAAACCTGATTACTTCAATGTCAACTAAACAGTTCAAATTCAGCTTTTGTTTTTGTTATTCACTGAATTTTTTAAATAAATAATTACATAAACAAACAAACAAATAAATAAATGCTATCCAAAAAAAAAGATCTTGATCTATAAATACTTACTAAACATAATTAAAAATAATCCATCATTGTGTTTTTGTTTTTTTTTGCACTACACTAATGAGAATTGGGGGCTAAATGTCATGAAAATACTGTCACAAAAGCATAAATATAAATCTAAGCTGGTCTTAGCTGGTTTAAGACCAAAAAAAACCTTCAGAAACCAGCTAAACAAACCAGACCGGGTGACAAAAACCACCACAGACTGTCTAGTCTAAACTGCTTTGGTCACAGAGTCTGTTGGTATGGTTTGCACAGGCTTGATACAAACCCCAAACCCCTTTAAAATCGCCACAATAAACCAGACTGGGCAACCAAACCAGCAAAACGGATGCCCAATTTAATTCCAACTCAACAGATTAAACTGTATATGCTAAATATATTCTGCTGGTGTACTCTTGATACATACTGAATGATGTCCATAGTAATTTACCGTGTTATTTACATGCTACTCAAAGAAAACCACTGTGTTTTGTATTAGTGTCTTCTTTCTCCTCATATAAAGGTGAGGGCATCGCTGCAAGTATTAGGTTTCATGCTGCAAAAATTTGCACAAGATCCAGTTTCTGGAAGAAAAAGCCGGCGTTTGCCCTTGTGCTTGTCGTGCCCTTTCTGCAGATCGATATGTCAAGAAAATGTCATCTGTCTGTGCGTTAAGTAAGCAAAGCAACATCATAAAGCAAGACACAAACGGAGCGGACGAGCGATCGAGCGCACGATTCACAGCTACAGCGCCAAAGGTTAAAACTATAGAGAGAAACGCTTCAAATTCAATCTGCACTGCAGCCGAAACACAATTTGAGCACTTTACCGACTCAAAAAGAAAATCGCTTTCTAACGCCGACTGGAAGATGCCATTAGTGCAGAGGAAACGTCCCATAAACGCTTCCTAACGGCATGAACCGCGCTCCTGCTGGACGAGCAGAGTTCACGTATCAAATGTAATTCACGTCCAATGATATTTGCAATAATGTGAGCTTTCAGATAATGTGGATTTCTGCTAAACGGCCGCTGAAGCCATCATTAGCATGCACATAAGTGGTTTCACCCTTTTAGCTGGAGAAAGGGGAAAAATCAATCAGGGGAAGTGAGCCTAAATCTATAACGTTATGGGTTTTATATTCCTCGCAAACTGGCCATCAATCTGCGCAGGACTAATGCTCCACAATGCATTTCACTGAGAGAATAGGAAAATTCAAATGGCAGAGAAATGACTTCAATATCTGAGATCACAGCCATTCCTGAAAGCTCGGTTAACAACTCAACCAACACACCGTGGTAATATACTACGTTTTAGGACACAGACCAGAGCCAAACCTTAGAAACCAGAACCTTAATCTTATAAAACTGATGAAAGAAGTCTAAAAGCAGCTGTTTTCAATATTGATATTAAGAAATGTTTCTTGAGCAGCTGATATAATTTTCTTCATAAAATATATATTTAAAAATACCCACAAAACTATTGAAAAATTGTTTAAATGCAAAATGAATAAAATAATTTAATTTATTCTAATCATTTATTTAGCTTATTATTTAAAATTTATTATAACTTATTTTATTTATATTTAATAAATATAGTTACACTAATGATCATTTTGGTGGGAAATGTGATTAATTGTCACAATGCTAAATAATCGTATATTATTTTAATATATACGATATATACACACACATATATATATATATATATATATATATATATATATATATAGAAACATTGCAAAAGTCTAAAAACTGTTTTAAATTTTAATAATAATAAGAAATATTTGAGTAGCAAAATCAGTTCAATATAATTTATGCAAAAATATATATTTTAAAAAAAATGCTTAAAGCAACTAAAGTAATAATTAAAATGTATTATATATGTATTAAAATGCAAAAATGAATATTAATCAAGTTTTGTCATTACACTAATGATAATTTTGGGGGAAATGTGATTAATTGCCACGATGCAAAATAATCCTATATTAATTGTCTTATTAAAACATACTGAAAAAAAAAAAGATTAAAAATACTAATATTTGTAATATTGATAATAATCAGAAATGTTTCTTAAGCAGCATATTACAAGGATTTCTGGAGGATCATGTGACACTGAAGACTGGAGTAATGATGCTGAAAATTAAGCTTTGATCACAGAAATAAATTACATTTTAACACATATTCACATAGAAAACAGCTATTTTACATTGTAATAATATTTCACAATTCTAATGTTTTTAATGCAATTTTAATCAAATAAATGTAGTCTTAATGAGCCCAAGAGACTTCTTTCAAAAACAATTTTTTTTTTAATTATTCCAAACTTGAAGTATATGATTGTAATCAATCCGTACCATTCTACATTCTAAAGTACCATGATATACCATCACTGTACTACGGTATTACCGCATTCACTGCGTCTACACTACAATAATTCAATAAACATATAACGCATTATAAATCTTCCCATGATGCATTGAAAACTTATGAAGAAACATTTCTGAAGTCTAAGAAGCATCAGACGCATGCAGACGGACCTCTGAGCCTCCGATCAATACTCCGATTAACACTCGCTCATCATTTATACGCTAAAATCAAACGGGTAATTAGATTCCTGATTATCATTAACAACGTTTGATTCAATCTGCTCCGCATCTCCGCGACCCCTGGTCATTTCATTTTCATGACCTAATCAAAATGAATATGAAACTCTGCGTTTATTAAAGCAAACAGACGCCGTTTTGCCCTCAACAAACGCATTTATTACTGAAGAAACGCTTTTGTATTTGCAGTTGCTGCCAGCCTGCGTTATCGTTTTCTGAGCGAGAGACATAGACAGACAGAGAGAGAGAGAGATGCGAGTGAAGGGAGGATTAGCAGATAAACACGGCCGCGTCTCTTCAGAAGAGGGAAACATTTGGTTTCAAATCTCCTCTGGCCTTCACAACCTCTGCATGTATAATCAATGGCAAACAGCAGAGACTCAAGTTACTGTTTGACTGGATGAACTAAACAGAAAAACATGGGAAACGATCCCGTCCCGACCGCAGCTGGAATGCTTTGCATTTTCCCACCGAGCTGCTGGAGCTAATGTAAAGCCTTTGCCATCATTCACTCACTCGTCAGACTCGTCCGCTGTTGCTTTTACTGCTTCACGCAGCTCTTTTCAGTGACTGCTGCATGCTGGGATCCAAAACAGACAAGAAACAACTACTATAAAAGTAGTCTGAGGTTCTTTGTCCTTCATGGATCCTGACAGATCTCTATATGCTTCTACTGCATGGAAAAGAGCAGCGTGCTAAACTTCTTCTTTTGTGTTTCACAGCAGAAAGCCAGTCTACAGGTTTGGAACATGAGTAAAAGATGACAAAATGATTAATTTTAGGTTTTACTTTTTAATACGAAAGGCCTCAAATCAAAGTTGATTGAGGGGTGTGGGCTTAAAATGAATGTTGCATTATATCTAATTTTTTAAATATTAAAATTAATTAATTTTAGAATTTTTAAAACAATTACACAAAAATAATTCAACTATTATTATTCTTTTTTAAATTAAATTTTTTAATTCTTTGTTTTTTACAGTTCAATGCAAAAAAAAGTTAAAACTAAAATAAATTAGAAATAAAGATATGCTTCAATGGCATTTAATTAGACTGCTTTTATTCATCACATTCAACTATACTATACTAATTTATAATATTTATATAAATGTACTACATTTTTAAAATTAAAAAAAAAAACTTATTGTTTTATAATTATAACTTATTGTTTAAAATATTGTAAAGTTAAAAATATAGAAAAGAATTGAAGATATGCTTCAATGTCATGTTTTTTTCTCCCTATATTTTTGTATTTTTTGTATGACATGGACTGCCAAATCAAATGACCAATTTTGTCATCTCTGCTTTAAATGAATGATTTCAGAAGAAAAACAGCTAGAAGAGTTTTTATTTTCTGTTTTTCCACTTATATGAGCTTAAAACATCCTTTGTAAGAGTTGAGGAATCATAAAACGGCTTGTCAACACGTTTAATTGCCTTCACAAGAAAAACAGCTGAGAGAGTCTGTGATTTTCCTCTCTCTCTGTCTCGGACTCCTGCGCTTTTTAAAATAGGGTCCAAATCATAGTAATCATAGACATGGAGCAATTATGAAACTTTGTGTAAGTACGATATAATCACTTATCATTATTTTAAATATAGCTGCTGAATGCTGGACGGCGTGTGGAGTTTCACATCACAGACTATATTTACACGACCAACAAAGACACAGTGTTTCTCCAACACTGACATCTGCGTCAATCCAATCCATCAGAAGACACATCACATTCTCCATCAGTCTATAAAAATATGGAAACATCCCTAAAACAAGACTATTTTCTTTCTCAAGTAAATATATGTGACCCTGGAGCACAAAACCAGTCTTAAGTCGCTGGGGTATATTTGTAGCAATAGCCAAAAATACATTGTATGGGTCAAAATTATCCATTTCTCTTTTATGCCAAAAATCATTAGGATATTAAGTAAAGATCATGTTCCATGAAGATATTTTGTAAACTTCCTACCGTAAATATATCAAAACTTCATTTTTGATTAGTAATATGCATTGCTAACAACTTAATTTGGAAAACTTTAAAGGCGATTTTCTCAATATTTCGATTTTTTTGCACCCTCTGGTACCAGGTTTTCAAATAGTTGTATCTCAGCCAAATATTGTCCGATCCTAACAAACCAGACATCAATGGAAAGATTATTTATACAGATGATGATGTATGAATTAAAAAAAATTGACCCTAATGACTGGTTTTGTGGTCCAGGGTCACATATGTAAGATAAGACCTGTTTTTAGAGAACACAGAGAAGTTTATTTTCTTATCCTATTATTTCTTTTAATTTTAATAATAAAACCCAGTATATTTTGTTAGGTTTGCACTTAAAACATGCAAAAGCACTCTAAAAACAGGTCTCATTTTGAGGATGTTTTGATATTTTAACTGGAAGCCGAAATAAAAGCACTGATTTTTGGCAGTGCATGATGGGTAGAACGGGTGAAAGCGTATCTGAGGAGTGATATGGGATTTGTGGATGGTGAGAAGGCCTGTATAAGGAGGAAGAGGAGGAGGAGGAGGAGGAGGAGGTAGGGTGGCACTCACTCTGCATACAGAGCCCATCTGTACAGTTCTTGGACTGCAGCACCATTCCCTCGCAGTCCTTGCCGCCATTTTTGGGGGCCGGAGCGCTGCACTCGCGCCGTCTCCAGTGAGTGCACTCTGTCCCACACGGCGACCACTTGCTCCACTCCGTCCACAGGCCGTCCACTGCAGCAAACACAGCACACCACAGCGAACATGGATAACAGTCACTGCCTTCTCCGAATATTTTTCAATCTTCAAACATTTCAAATATTTTTCAAATATACATTAAAAAAAAAAAAAAAAAAAATATATATATATATATATATATATATATATATATATTAAATCATATAAGTACAGTAAAACGTATCTAATATCTAATTCTTAGTTGCTATAATGTAATGTAATATAATATGATACAATATTTGAGACAGCACTGAAAATGTGGGATTTTTCTTTAAATAAAGATTTATATAACCAATAAATCTTTTTATTTTACAAATACTAACTCTAAATTATTCAAACCATTATGTATAACAACCTTTAATGGAAAATGGGAAATGGAAAAATACAATACAATACAATACAATATAATATAATAATATTTGAGACTAAATTGAAAATGTGGGATTTAAAAATTTAAATAAATATTTATTTATCATATTTAATCCTATTTATTTAAAGATTTAAAAATGTAAATAATAATAACAATTACAAATTCAAATGATAAATTACTCAAAGTATGCAGATAACAATTTGTAAAGTCACATGAAAAATACTTTATAATATAATATAATATAGGTATGAGACCACTTTATTGAAATAAGGATTTATTCTATTAAACCTATTCATTAAAAAACAAAATCTAATTGTTAATTACTAAAATTATTATACAGATACCAACTTTAAAAAAGTTAAAATGCACAAAATGCAATATAATAAATTATAATATAAGTTGAGAACACACTGAAAATGTGTGAGATACACTGTGAGGTAATTATTTAAACACTTAAATGTATTTATTTATGCTATTAAATTGTATTTTTTTGAAAATTACATTAAATTGAATTGAATTTATTTGTATGTTTTTTAAATCAATTGTAAATTGCATCTATTGATTACACTACATCAGAAGTTATCGGCCACCAGCCAGCACTCTGGCATCAGCGGTTGAAAACACCAGCGCTGTGGTACCTGGACAGAGCGGGTTACAGGCCAGTTTCTGGATGGCCTGACCCTCACAGATGGCTCCTCCGTTCAGAGGCGCGGGATTGGTGCAGCTGCGTGTTCTCTTCTGATAGCCCCGCCCACAGCGACTGCTGCACACTGACCACTCCGTCCACGTCGACCAGCCGCCGTTCACTGCAGCGGGAAACACAGACCGGTGAACTATAACCACTCACTCACTCATTCATTACGGAGAGCCGAGGGAAACAGACACTATCGCTGAGACTCGTGTACAGCAGCACTGATTCCTCTCTCAATCAATCAGTGACAAGAGGTGACTGTTGCTGTGATAGCGAATGGCTCTCCGTTTATCACAACAAGCAGAACCTGAAACAACACTTAGAGCAATAATTCACCCCGAAACAAACGTCCCATCAGGCTTGACAGGTTTCTTCAGTGGAACACGACAGGAGATGATCAGCAGGATATAATGAGACAGTGACTGAAGCCGAGTGAACAAATCAAAACACAAGTGACATTTGAAAGACGCAATACGCTTGAGCGCAAATCTGATTTTTATGTGATTTTTCTAAATCATTTTAAAAGAAGCAGTAACAGTCCCACTTTATATTAGGTGGCCTTAACTACTATGTACTTACATTTAAATTAATCATTTGATACAATGCACTTATTGTGTACATACATGTTTTTACATTGTACTTATATTTTTAAAAATACCTATATGTAGTTACATCTGTATTTAATTTCTGTAATTACATTTATAATTACACTGTTGACCCACCCTTAAACCTACCCAAACCACCAAACCTGTCCCTAACCACCCGTATCCCACATCAATAGCAGCAAAAGTGTTTTGCAATACAATATGAACACAATAAGTACTTATTTTTTTGATGTAAGTACATAGTAGTTAAAGCCACCTAATATAAAGTGGGACCTTAACTCTTTGCCTTCCAAGAAAGTCATACAAGTTTGGAACATGATGTGCAAACTTGTTTCCACCACAGAAAAAATTAAATTATATAATATAATATATAATAAAATGATAAAATAAAATAAAAATAAGTAATTGCAAATGTATTCTCACAATTCAGACTTTTTTCCCTCACAATCATAGGTTTATATCCAACCATTCACTTTTTTCACATAATTGTGAGTTTATATCTCAAAGTTCAGACTTTTTCCTGATAATCGTAAGTTTATATCTCACAATTCACTTTTTTCATACAATTGTGAGTTAGATCTCACAATTCATTTTTTCCCTCACAATCATGAGTTTATCTCACAATTCAGACTTTTCCTGACAATCTTGATTTTATATCTCACAATTCAGACTTTTCATTGCGATCGCGAGTTTATGTCTAACAATTCAGACCATTTTCTCCCAATTGTTAGTGTATATCTCATAATTCAGATTTTTCCTCACAATCGCGAGTTTATATCCCACAATTCACTTTTCTCACACAATTGTGAGTTTATATCTCACATTTCTTTTTGTCCTCACAATCGTGTTTTTTGTTATTTTTTTTGGATGAACTATTACTTTAAGAGGCATTTGCTCCCCGTTCTTCTGTGGTGGTGGTGATGATGGAGTTTGGCTTCTCTGACACACGTGTGTGTGATGGAGCTGCTCTGAAGGAAGGATTGTGGTTCATTTCTCCTGCGGATGAGCTGAGATCAAAGCTCTCGTCCTCCCAGACTGCGTTCAGGCCTGAATGAGCAGGCGAGGGATTGTGGCCTTTTGTCTCCAGAAATCCATCACAGATTTGTGCCCTTTTTTACAGTTTCCCTTGGATTCAGCCGAAGCACACGTGGAGAGCGTTTCTTGTCTTTCATCTCGGGACAGTAAGACAGAGGTGTGCGGTGATAACGGGCAGAAAGAGCTCAGAGTAAAGCTGTGTGTTAATCCGGTGAGTGAGAGTGGTTTAGTGTCTCCATGCCTACATCATCCGAGAGAAGCTCGAGTCCCCAGAGCACTGAAACACTGCCCCTCACCTACACACCCCTCTTCCACACGATACAAACAGTCCATCCGTCTGTCTATCCATTCATCCAACCATTTATCCACCAATCCATCCATCAATCCATCTATCTACCCATCTATGTATCCATTATCCGTCCATCCATCCAACCAACCATTTATCCTTCAATCCATCCATCTACCCATCTATGTATCCATCCATCAAACCATCTATCCGTCCATCAGCGCATCCATCCATCTGTCCATCCATTTATCCATCCATCCATCCATCCATCCGTCCATTCATTCGATTTAAAGTTTGCTTTCAAAAATGGTGTTTTTCTAGTGAGAAATGATTTATATGAATTTCTTTGAATTCTACTTCCTTACATTCAAATTCAAAATGCAATTCTGCATCAGTTTGCCACCTCAATTCCCATTAGGAGCTGAACTGGAATTGAAGTAATTCCTCAATTCAGTTCTGACTGGTGCACAATATGAGCGTGAGTAAATGATGAAGTGTTTTCATTTCTATCTGAACTGTTCATTTAAAGCGGCGTCCAGTCACACTTGAGTGACCCGTCCTATTACCCTCTAAACCAATGACAGAGCTCAACCTTACAGCGCGAACCGGAGAGCGCTTATAATTGCATCAGCTTCACGACGAGCAAGAGAAGTCAATTTATTACAGCACGGGAGAGGGAAACATCTGTTTGCCAGATCTGGGATTGTATCTGTAGGGAAAACAGTAAGCGATCGCAGCAGGTGGGCTGTTTTCACTTGTTGAAGAGCTCCTAAAAGACTCATCTGCGCTTTACCGCAGGTGCCGCGGTGCGACTTCACAAACCGTCAGCCTCGTGAAAGCCTTGAATTTGCGTTTGGGCGGGTGGTGGGGGGTTTATACCGAGTTATTCCTTCAACACTCAAAGCAGCAGCGGGTTAAAATGCTTCCAACTTGTCAGCGCGGCTTTCTGTTCTTAAAAGGAACATTTTCCAGCTCCAGGGATTTTCACGGCAAGATCCGACCAAAAGAAACTTCAGAGGAGACGGACTGCGGCGCGCTGAAGAAAACGCAAGCTACCAGAGCAGCCGGTCAAAGTTTTGCATCAGTTTCAAACGTGGACTTTGCATTTGTGCTATCACAGCTACAGAAAGATGATCAGGATTTCAAGGTGAAACACTGAAACCAGTTTCAGTGCACTACAAACTACTCTAGCAAATAATGAAATACAAACAAACAAATAAAAATAAATAAATAAGCAAACAAACACCTAGCAACCACCTAAAACACCCAATAAATAAATAAAAGAATACAAATAAAAATAAAAACAATAAATAAATAAAATACAATAAATAAATAAATGACCTGAAATAACTCAAAACCCCCCTTTAAAATAAATAAATATAAATTAAAAATACAAATAATAAACTAGCAACCACTTGAAACTAGGCACCACATAGCAATGAACTCTAAACCACTCCAAAAACCTTAGCTAATAGAAAAAAATACAATTAAACAAACACAAATAAATAAAAATAAAACAATCAAACAAAAAATTAAATAAATAAACACCCAGCAACCACCTAAAACCACCCTATAAATAAATAAAGCAACCACATAACAATAAACCTTAGCAAAATAAAATATAAATAAATAATAAATAATAATAAATTAATTAAAATAAAATAAATAAATAATACAATTCAAATGAATAAAAATAAAAACAAAAAACCTTGCAACGCACTACGAACCACTCCAAAACTCCAGCTTTGTGTCAGTGAGTTAAGGCCAAACAAGACCCACATTTTCAACATTTACATTATAAAACACTGAAGTCTACTTTTTCCAATCAAGAGTGAACATACTGACTGACTGAGATCAAACTGAACTGAAAATCAAGTACTAAACACGTTAAATAAACTCATGTCCTTGTGGTTCACACACACAGATAAACGTGTTGATTCATGAATTGACTGAGACTGACCGTAGACGATGACGGTGGCCGTCGTGCTGCGGCGTTTGGCCACGATGTTCTTGGCGACGCAGGTGTAGTTGGCGGTGTCGGACAGACGGGCCTGTTTGATGATCAGGTTGTGGTCGATGGTGATGTAGAAGTTCCTGTCGTCAGCGGGGTCGATGATCTCCTCGTTCTTCAGCCACTCCACCTGCAAACACACAGACAGACGTTCATACCGTCTCCGTCCAAAAATCACACATTTACATAGGGCAGCATGATAAATCGCAAAGAAATCGCAATCGTGAAGCTGCGACTGTCATGCGCATCTTGTCAGGGAAGCGCGGTTCTGTGAGCAGCAGTAAATCTCCATCCGAAGGCCACACTGTAAAAATCAAAAGTTGAGAAAACTTAAAAGTTTGAGGCAACCAGCTTCAGGAGATTTTTGAGTTCTCTCACCTTTTTGTTGTATAAACTGAATACAACAAGTTGAGAAAACTCAAAAATCTCCTGAAGCTGGTTGCCTTAATCTTCTAAGTTTTCTCAGCTTTTGATATTTTACAGTGCAGAGAAACTCCAAATACGCCCCACAGAAATCCCTGTAGCAGTAGCTGAATAAACAGAAGATTTAACTGCTTTCATTGATTCAACGTGACTAATAAACACACGACTACGACAATATATGATTTATCCATGTTCTTATTATAATTATTATTATATAACATAAATATATGTTGCATGCCTTATTCTGTGTAAGAAGCCACATCATCTCACAGAAGGATTTATTTCAAACACTCTGAAACACTGACTGACGTTATGAAGTGAGTTTGGAGTTAAAACATGTTATTAAATGTGGTATTTTCACGTGCTTTAAGATGGAGAAGCATTTACTACACAGAGAAGCTACGCAAACAGCTGTCATTATTGCGAACGATTTCATAATCGCACAATGATATCGTCTGCGATTTTTTGGCATAGCTTGTCAGAGAACTACGGCTACTATGCTGCTCCATCTGAAAGCAGGTGATGGAGATTTACTACTAATCACAGAACTGGCTTTACTGATCGAGATGCGCATGACAATCACATTCGATTAATCGTGCAGCCCTACATTTACAGGCAGCTTTCTGCTTATTACGCTTCAATAAAGTCAGAAGTGTTGATGTGTGTGCAAAAGCTCCATAAAGCCTCAATATCCATCAGGCTATTCCCCCTGAACCATCACGCAGACGCGATGGGATGTAAAAAATGTACTTCAGTAAGTGCTTTAAGGATCTTTGACCTTTATTACGAGCTTCCTGTTTCCAAATGGCCTCTGTATTGAACGTGAGGTCACATGCACAGAGAAAGTGACTGTTTTAGAGCTGCCTGACTGTAAATCACACAGATCTTCCTTCAGTTTGGCAGCAGATGATCTGATGCTCTGCTTTCACTGCTCTCAGGAGAGCCATCGCACAGACCTGAGATCAGCAGAGGAACAAAGACAACCGACCAATCATGAGGGACTCTCTTCATACTAGACACCTAGCAACCACCCAAAACACCCTAGCAACCACACAGAAATGCACTACACAGAACTCCAAAAACCCTAGCAAGCAAGCAAATAAATAAATGAACAAATGATTGAATGAATAAATTATTTTTTTTTAAATGTATTTATTTTATTTAGTTTTTTTGTTGTTTTTGTTCCTTTTTTCTTCTTGTGTAATGAAATATTTTTTGTACAAAATAAAATAATACGTACCTCGTAAACCATGTACATGCTTTGTAAAAACAGATGAAAAAAGTAATAAATAAATATAAATACAGATAAATAAATATTCATAAATAAATAAAACAAACAAAATACAAATAAATAAATACTTTAATAAAAAATTAAAATAAAATGCAAGATTTATAAATTGTTATAGTAAATAAATAGAAACCACCTAACACACCCTAAAAACACGTCAATAGACTACAAACCACTCCAAAATCCTTAGCAAATAATAGGGCTGTGACGGTTGCCGTGACAACTGCATCACTGCAGTGGTTGGTTGCCACCGTGGTTGTCTATTGCCACCGGCAGTAATGCACGTGACGTCACACACTCTATAAGAAGCATAATACAAAATTTGTATGCAAGTGTAATAATAGTAACAGTTGCAAATTGTTTTATTTAGACTATAAATCTATGCTAATTCATGCCATACACAGCGTTTCCTTTAGATTGGCAGGTTTGAGCGCAGGAAAATACAGTTTATTCTGCATTCAGCTAATTTATTTCATGTTGAGCGATGAACCTTGTTGGGAAACCAAATACTACATCGCCGATCTGGAACCATCTCCATTCATGTCACGCATCCGCGTTCGTACAAGTGTCTTCAAGTTCACATGATTGCAAATGCTTGGCTGGTCAGGTTTGTATTGGTGAGGCTTTCTCTAAATATGAAAGAGGCAGCGGTAAATGAAAGATGCTAACAAGAAATGTGGAAACATACACCGCGATTCCTATTCCACAGAGAGCGCGTGCAGACGAGGAGTTAACTTGTCTTGCTTGGTTGGTTGGTGGAGGAACAGTGAGCCGTGTCTACGCATACATACATATAAACGCACACAGTTAAACACTGCTACCTTGACAATGCAGCCTGTTCATTATCATAATAAAATACAGTCAGTTAAAAATATGGAAAAAAGCACACTGCTCAGTTTAAGTATGTAGTAAATTGATTTTGTGTCGAATGAAAGACTCAACATTGGTTTCAGTTTCAATTTAGCCTAAATTAATTTGTTTTGGCTTGTCGTTTATATAGCTTCTTATATGTTTAATTCTTGTAAGGATTTGTTGTGGAGTGAGGGGAACTAAAATAGCCTAGCTATGTTTACAGTGTTTATTATAATGTTTGTAAACATTTCGCGTCGGCATTAGGCCTATTTCAGAATGAAATAATAAAATGTGACTTATACGCGACTTATGTTTTTTGTCTCTCTAAAAAATGAATTTTTTTTTATACTCGTAGCGTATTTTAACCATGCAGCAAACCTTTTAAAATGTTTGATAAATTACTAAAAAAAATAATTTTTTAAACCGTTTAACTTATTGTATTAATCGGTCGAAATTATTACGGGGTCGGTTAACGGTTAAAATGAGCATCCCTAATATATATACATATAATTTTTATGTATAAATATAATTAATATCACAACACCGTGTCACCATCACAGCCCTAGCAAATAAAACAAAATACAAATAAATAAATAATAATTAAAAATATATAATTACATAAAATAAACACTTAGCAAGCACATAGCAAAGTACTACAAACCACTCCAAAATTGTAGCAAATAAATTTTATAAAATCTAAACAAATAATAAATAAAAAAATAATGTATAAAGATATAAAATAAATAAAAGATACAAATAAATAAATTAATAAATCACAAAAATGAATAAATATATACAATAAACAAACAAACATCTGGCAACCACATAGTAATGCACTAGAAACTACATTCAAAAGCGTTAGAAACAACTCCAGCATTGTGTCAGTGACTTCAGCAACACCCACGTTTCTTTATTATCCACAGAAGCCTGCTTTTTCCAATCAAATGTGAAAATCCTGACTGTCTGAGGTCAAACTGAACTGAAAATCAAATGCAAACACCTTAAATAAGCTCATCTAGAGACAATAAGGGCGACTCTGTACTTGTGGTTTAACACTTCACCAGCAGAAAATAAAAAGTAAAGATCTGAAATTATTTTGGTGCTGATTTTGTGTAGAAATCTGATGTTTGCAGAGAGACTTACTGGAGCTGAAATCCTCATCAAATCAGCAGATATACATAATAAACAACAGAGACACACTGACGGGCGAAGGAGAATTAAGATGCAGAATGATGAATTATTTCTCATAATTTGATTTATGCTGCCTCTAAAAATAACTTGATGGCTTCCTGCTCTCATTAAAGGACTCGTCTGCTGATAAAAACTAAGTATTGCATATGATGTGCAATTTTCCTTTTTATCGTCTTCCATTACGGTTTATTAATATTTAATGAGTGGGCCGTGTGTGTGCGGCTGAGGGTCGAGCGGTCAGACTGGCATACGCTCAGATATCGACAGTAATAATCGTTCTGATATCAGCGGAGCGATCCAAAGCGAAGCGACAAACGCAGAAGCACTGCGAGATACACTGTGAATGCGATTCAGTTGAGTTGATGTGTCTTTATCATCAATCCTGTGATGTAATCAGAGAAATGTTACCATTGAGAGACGCAGAAGACAAAAAAATCAATGCGGATTACCCACAAATCCACTGGGCTCTCGGCCTGCCAAGGTGATTATATGTGGCCTTCAAATTACTAAAGAAAACAGGCAAATAAAAGCCCAGCGGCGGCTCCATGTGTGTGTGTTTATGGCAGATGCTGGAGACGATGTTCGTTCAGTTCGGCCCCTGAGGGACACGAGTGTGTGTTCAGTCCAGAGAGACGCACATCCACTTATTACTGTATTAAACTAATGAGTGAATCTCATGAAAACCTGTAAATATCACACTGAAATCAAGAGAAAACAACTTCAAATTGTTTGGTATGAGGATAAAGAAGTTTATTTGGCTTATGACATTTATTCATGGCAATTAAAAACATTTTCCTTCAAATTTGTATTACTGTAATCAAAAAAAGAACTTTCTATAATAATAACAATGCATTATTTAAATCTTAAATAATAATAATAATAATAATGCATTGTTAATATGGGAAAATAATGATTTATTTTAAATGGCAAATAATAATAAAAAAAATAATACAAGCGTCTCCATCTCCATATCAATGAACAAAAGATTATTGTTATGATGATGATGATGATAATAATAATAATAATACATTTATTGTTAACATGGGAAAATAATGCATTATTTTAATGGAAAATAATAATAAAAAATAATATAAGCTTCTTCATGTCAACTAAAAACAAATTATTTAATAATAATAATAATAATAATAATAGTGATAATAATAATAATAAACCTATTATTAATGTGGGAAGAATAATGAATTATTCAAATAGCTAATAATAATAATAATAATAATAATAATAATAAACACATTTATTGGTAATATGGAAAGATGAATTACTTAAATTGCAAATAATAATAATAATAAATTTGAAAGAAGTGATCATTCTAAACTGAATTTGATAAGACTTTACTTCATGCTGATTTAAGTACACTAATCCATGTTCATCAGTCATTGACAGGCGTGTTGAGCCTCACTCGAGCTGCAGCGCATCAGGAGAACGAAGCAGACACATATCGCAGGAACACGTGCTCACTTATCAAATACTGTGCTTAACCTTCATCTGAAACATGTCTGAAACAATCATTTAACAAATCTGTTTGATGCAACCAGCACTGTAAACATGACACACGTCAGCTTTAACGTTACGATTCTTTAGTGATCAATACCAGTGTGACACGTTTAACCACATTCAAATAAACTCAAAATCAAAGTGTTAAGAGTAAAGCCAAAAACAATAAATAAAACAGTCCGAACTATTATATAGTTTTTACTAATATTTTGAATTAGTTTGCTTATATTTCTTCTGTTGTTATTTTAAATTTAGTTAAAGGTTTAGTCATTTTGTTGTGTTTTTGTCATTTCTATTTTTTTATTTAAATCTGTGCATATAGTTTAAAAAAAAAACAACAACAACAAAAAAAAAAACAATCTGTGCAGTTTTTTTGTTTGTTTGTTTTTTAAACTAATACTTTTAATTTTAGAAATATTACCTTGGAAACTAACTGAAAAATAAAGTATTAAAGTATAAAGATTTTTTGTTGTTGTTTTTAAAAAAAAATAATGTTAGTAACCTGGTCTATACTATTTATATTATATATACTATAATATTTCCATTTTTATTACAATAAATAAATAAATAAATAATACATAATTAAAGTTTTAGTAATTTTGCCATTTTTGTCTTATTTTTAGTTTTTTTTAATATGTCTGCCTGTCTATACTATTATAGTTTTATTATATTATATTATGCTATATTATACTATATATTTCTTAAATCTGTCTATATATGGTAGGTTTTTTTAAATTAAAAGTTATTTTAGTACTTTTAATAACTAATATCAGTCATTTTAAAAATGAGTTGCAACTTTTTTTTTATATATATATTTTTATTTCAAGTAACTTTTTTATAACTACATTTTCCATTTTTTATTTTTAACTAATTTCTATGATTTTAATTCCTTGCTTTTATTGTTGTGATTATTTTAATTCCTTTGATGTAAAGCACTTTGAATTACCATTGTGTATGGTATGTGCTATATAAATAAACTTGCCTTGCCTACTGTTTTTTTTTTCCTGGTTTTAAGTTCGCGGTAATAACTCTGCAGTGAGTGAGTGAGTGAGTGTCTGTGGTCTGATGGCCGGTGTGTGTGTGTTTCTGTGCTGCAGTGTTATGATGAGCTAAACATAGAGCTGAAGATCAGCCAATCCACACGCAGATCAACACACCAAACAATCGTGAACCTGTCTCTCTCTCTCCCACACGCACGCTCGTTATCGTCTGATTGTCAGCGAGACGTTCAGAGCTATAATTGGCACTTTTATTAACGAAGGGAAATTGCCACATGTCAATCGTCAAAAGTGCTTTTCTCCATCTCTCTCTTGGAAAAGGTACATAGAAATGAGAGAAAATAAATAAAAAAAAGATTTAGGTGAATGTAAATGGCATGCAAGGTAAAAGTAAATGTGAGTCATGCAAAAATAAGAGTGGTTGCTATGAGGTTGCTAGGGTGTTCTGAAGGAGGTGTGAGCTAATGTGTCAAACATTTGGGTGAGCATTTTTAATGTTCTTAAAGAAGTCTCTTCTGCTCACTAAGCCTGCATTTATTTGATCAAAAATAAAGTAAAAATATGTGAATATCTGTTAAACTGTAATTTATTTCTGTGATGCGCAGCTGTATTTTCAGCATCATTATTCCAGTCTTCAGTGTCACATGATCTTCAGAAATCATTCTAATATGCTGATTTGCTGCGCAACAAACATTTCTGATTATTATCAATGTTGAGATACTGTAATTTATGGTATAGTTTTTATTAGTATTTTGGATTACATTTATTTTTAGATTTTCTGTTTGAATTTCTGTTGAATTTATTACATTTTTAGTAATTTTTAGCAGTTTTTAAATTAATTTTATTCAATTTTAAGTTTGTATTAATTTTATTTAACTTTTAGTTTGTTATTTTAGTATATCAAAACTAAAATTAAAAAAAATGGTAATGTCTTTTACTTCAAATAATTTTACATTATGTATTTTTTTTTCAAACTTATTTTGCAATAATCCTGGTTAAAAACAACTGCTTCATATTTTTGTGGAAACTCTAATAAATTTTATTTTTCAGGATTCACAGATGAATAGAAAGTTCAAAAGATCAGTATTGATTTGAAATCTTTTGTCACATTATAAATATCTTTACTGTCACTTTTGATTAATTTAATGCTGAATAAATATGGTTAAGGTTTGAGCAGATCGTTATATAAACACTAGACGATTAACGAGTTGATTTAAAGCTGCACTTTTGCTCCGGTCGAGGACAGACGCGGCGTCTGAAGCAACACCAGCCGCTGACTCTGATTAGCAGCGAGTGCTGCGCTCATATTCATGACGGAAATTAATACAAGTGGTCATTATACAAATAGGCAGAAGCATTAGGAGCCAATTATTGTTTGTGGCTCCATCAAGAGAAGCTTTCCACACGCACGCACACACGCGCACACACACACACACACGCACGCACACACACACATATACACACGCACGCACATACACACTTACATGCACACACACGCACGCACACACGCAAGCACACACGCACGCACACACGCGCACACACACGCACCCACACACGCACTCGCTCACTCACTCACCACACGCACGGACACACACACGCACGCACCCACACACACACTCACTCACTCACACACACACACGCACATACACACACACACACACACGCACGCACCCACACACGCACTCACTCACTCACTCACACACACGCACACACACACACACACACGCACCCACACACACTCACTCACTCACTCACACACACACACACACGCACACACACACACACACTCACTCACTCACTCACACGCACACACACACACACACACACGCACGCACGCACCCACACACACTCACTCACTCACACACACACACACACACACACACACACGCACGGACACACACACACACACACACACGCACACACACACACAGGCGAATATACATACACACATGCACATGCACACACACACACACACACACACACACACACACACGCAAATACAAACGCACGCATGCAATACTAAATTATTACTAATCAAAATAAATTCAGCAAGGATGCATTAAATTGCTCAAAAGTTAGTAATGTTACAAAAGATTTATATTTCAAATAAATGCTGTTCTTTTGAACTTTCTATTAATCTGTGAATCCTGAAAAATAAAATGCATCAAGGTTTCCACAAAAATATTTATCAGCACAACATTGATAATAATCAGAAATGTTTCTTGAGCAGCAAATCAGCATATTAGAATGATTTCTGAAGAATCATGTGACACTGAAGACTGCAGTAATGATGCTGAAAATACAGCTGCGCATCACAGAAATAAATTACATTTTAATAGATATTCACATAGAAAACAGCTGATTTAAATTGTAATAATATTTCACAATTTTACTGCATTTTTGATCAAATAAACCCAGCCTAGCTAAGCAGAAGACTTCGTTCAAAAACATCAAACATTCTTACTGATATTATTAATCTGCACTACTGTTCCAAAGTTTGGGTCAGTAAGACCATCAGTGATTGGCCATTACATCAGTTCTTAGGCATATTTCTGTGCAAACACAGAGAAGGAGAAAACTCTGTGAAAGTGTGAGACGAGACGACGACTTTCTGCAGCATCAGCAACATCTCAAGACCCCGTCAGACTGAGGCACAAACACTGCATATGCACACAGAAACATGGAGATGTTTGCCAAATCAATAACAACACACATTACAGTTTTTTTCAACTGCTTCCACACAAAATCTTTACTTGTCACACAATTTTCTGAAAGCTGACACTCAAACAGCAGAAGCACACACCAAATCTGCAAAACCAGACACTGATGCTCAGCCTTTGACTCAGTTTTCAATTTCATAAAACACTTTTTGCAAAACACAACACACAATTATCTACGTAACACACAAAAATCTAACAGGAATTAATATTATGGCAAAGGTGTTTGCAAATGTTTGCTTTTGAGATGTGTTTGTGATATTTTGAATACAGTGCTTCATTTTGCAAGAGATAAGTGAGGCATTTTGTTTGTGCAATTCTTGGATTTGTGTGTAAAGTTAAAAAAAAAAAAAAGAGGCAACGTTTTGAAAATGTGTGCAAGCCGCTGAAAAAAACTGTAATAGCTGAGAATCTGGCAGAAGGCAGAGGAGTGTTTGAAACAAGGTTTAAACCGGACCTGAACTCATTCACGTCTCTGATTTCAGAATCATGACATTTAAACACACAAAACAAGGTAACCACATCCACATCCGAAGACACAATTGCAAATGCATGGAAAAGTTGCAGCGACGCGTCTTCACAGGGTTTGCGTCGTGGCTTCATTAATAATGCATACTGTTTATAATGAACGCACTCATTTAGAAAAAACAACTCCCTCGATAACAAACCCCAAAACTGCAGCTAATGAGAAACCAGAGCAGCACATCTCACAGATATTCAGAGAGAAGCATCTCTAACATCTCAATCACTTCTCCAACACAGAAACACAGATAACAAAGTCTGTAATCTCAATACGAGCTCAAAGATTCACGTTTATTTCACAGCTCTAAACTCTTACTGAATGTCATGTCAGATGATGTTAAAGATGCTTGAATCAAACACAGTCCGGAGCTGCGTCTCAGCAGTGAGGTCTTCGTCTGGTTTCTCTTTATCTGATCGATGGGTTTGTTTATGCTGAAGGTCAAAGGTCACACACCGCATGCGTCTCTGTCTCTGTGTTCTGCTTGTCTCTCTGGAGATGCAGACACGGAATAAAATGACCGTCAATGTCTTCAGCTTTCCCACACGCTACATTCTTAAGAACACGGCAAAAACTTACAGCACGACAAATGAGAAACTCCTGCTCATATTCACACATCTTAATATTCTCAAAATCTCCTTCTCAGATTCTTCAGATGGTTTTGGTCAACAGAAAACTTCACCGACTCACCCTCATGATGATCCAAATCCCTGGGAGTTTCTTTCTTAAAATAAGTGAAGGAATATATATATATATATATATATATATATATATACTGTATATATAAAATTAATATATGTAATGTATACATGTAAAAATATATATAAATAAAAAATATATATAAAAATAATACACATGCATACATATACATGCATGCATATTTATTAATTTATTTTAACAAATATTTCAATATTTAATAAATTCAGATTTCAATAACATCAAATAATAATAATATGAGAAATAAAATAATCATAAATATAGCTAAATTAATAATACGTTTTAAAAATATGTATGCTGATCCATTATATACATATGTACATAATATAATATAAAATAAAATGTATCAATCCATTTAATGGATACAATAACCTTGAATATAACAATAAAAATAATTTTAAAAAATAATTGATTATATATTTTTAAAATGTTAAATAATACATAAATAATTTTATAAAAATAATACTGAGAATAGCAACAATTAATCAAACATTTTAAAAATAAATAAATAAATATATATATATATATATATATATATTAGTTTACATTGTATGTGTGTATATAAAGAACATACATATTTTAGTATTTTTAAATGTATTAATTATATCATTATTTTCTAGATTATTTTTGTTTAAATGGTTTATATATTATTTTAGATTATCATTTATGTATGTGTATATAATAAACATACATATTAGGCATTTTGTATTTGTAAAATGTATTATTAATTGTTATTATACTCAAGATTATTTTATTCATTAAATTGATTTACATTCATTATATTAAGTAACTTGCATATTATTGCTATTTTGTTGGTTTTGATTGCTTGAATGTATTAAATATAGAAATATATATTACAAATCGATATAAACACACACATAGAGTAGCGTGAACACTGCTAAACATCTCCTTTCCTGCTCCACAGAATCCAGTCTCTCTCAGGATCTGGAGCAGAACTCAGTGAGAAACTGACAGCAGTATTTTAATTTTTGGCTCTAATAAAGCCACCAGAAGTGCAGCACAATAGCTGCGGACCCCAGCGGGCCGGTTTTCATATCCACTGCAGAGAGCTTCAGATCCTCTGGCATCTCCCTGAGTGAGGACCCCGGCTCCCCGAGCCGCTGCCTGAATGAAAGCACCCAGGGCTGCCATGACGACGGTGTGAGCGTCACCTCTGAACCTGTCTTTATCTGACGAGAGCCTCGAGAGGAGAAGAGCTCTTTCACCGCACCGACTGAAGTCTGTTTATGAGCTCAGTGAGGAGCCTCAGTAATGACGTCCTTATACTGTCAATGTTGGGTATATTATTATAGTATTAAACATTATATAAACAAATATTATAGTGCCTGCTCTTATGCTGAACTTAATATTAAATAAATATTAAATGTGAATTGTGCATATATTTTATATTAATACATTAGATTATATAATAAATACTATATCAATTACTAGCATTGGGCACTGTATTAAATAAATATGAAATATTTTCTGAATATTGAATGTAATTTATTAAAATATTACTAAACATTCTATAAATACATATATAATATATTACAAAATATTATATACTTATAAATGACATCCTCACAGGAGATTGTGTTCTTACACTAAACTAGAATGAGCAATAAATAAAATAAATATTATATAATGCATTGTGAATATTGCATGTATTTTATATTATATTAGGGTATATGAAAAATGATAGAAATAACTAGAGCTGGGTGATATATTAAATATATATATGAAATACTGTGAACATTAAATAGTATTATGAGATACAATATTTAACATTACATAAATAGATATTGTAAATATATGGAGAATATTAGATCTATTTATATTATATAAGTATATATAATAAATATTATATTAATAACTAGAGCTGGCCAATATATTACATAAAAATTAAATACTGTGAATATTAAATACAATTACATCATTCAATATAATATCCATAATAAACATTATATAATAAATATTATATTATTAAATATTCATAATACAGTGATAATCTATTATCTAATAAAAATATTATATAATTATATGATTTTTATTACATTATATGCACATAATATATATATATATATATATATATATATATATATATATATACACACACATTTACATTTAGTCATTTAGCAGATGCTTTTATCCGAAGCGACTTACAAACGAGGACAATAGAATCAATCAAAACCAACAAAAGAGCAACGATATACAAGTGCTGTGACAACTCTCAATTAGTTTAACGCAGAACACATAGCAAGGTTTTTTTTTTAATATAATAAATAAAAATAAAAAGGATAGAATAGAACAAGAATAGAGCAAGCTAGTGTTAGAGGCATTTTTTTTTTTACTTTTGTTAATTGTATAATAAATAAAAAGATTTTTTTTTTTTTTTTTAAAGAAAACAAGCAAGTTTTTCTTTTTCTTTCTAAGAATAGAATTAGAATAGAGCGTGAGAGCTAGAGTTCAAGGGTCAGATAAAGATGGAAGAGATGTGTTTTTAGCCGATTCTTGAAGATTGCTGGGATTGAGTTGGGCAGGAGGGAACAGTTAATGTAAAAGTCTGTGAAAGTGTGTATCTATATATATATATATATATATATATATATATATATATATATTTTATTATATGATATGCATATAATGTTTTTTTTTTAAATGTGTTACATGTTAAAAAATATCATTCTTAAATGATCTTTACTTGAATACATTTTGGGAGAAGCAGTGTTTAAAACATGCTGTGATGATTTTTACTATATTTACTATTTTTAAAGTCCCCTGTAGTGAAAATCAAGTTGTTTTAATGTTGTTTATTTGTCTATGTGGTGTTTTTAATATGCTTTTAGACAAACCATGTGCCAATCCATTAATCAACACCATTGCTGAGTATTTTCTCCTTAAAACTGTAGTTTCCCAAAAACTGACCCAGAAACACGGTTTGAAACAGCTCTCAATAAATTCAATAACCAATCACGTCAAGGGATAGATTCCTATCACTAGCATGCAAAATATACCGATACCAGCACAAAACCAAAAATAATGTGAATTTAGAACTGCTAACATGCATTATAAGCTGCGGCAACAGTGTAAAAGTAGCCCAGAGTCAGACCCACCTCTCCTGCATCGGCGTCTGCACTTCACTCACATATGCTCGCGGGTGCGAATTGGAATCACAAACGGCGGCATTCAGTCTTAAAGGCATTTTAGGACACAACATCGTCAAGTAAGTAACTTGAACGAATGTTAGAGTATTCACTGTAGTTGTCCGCTAGTAAAAACATAGTTTTATCAGTCATTATCCGAGTATACCATCGTTTCGCATTTACTACAGTTCAGTGGATCGGGAGGCGTGGCTAATTTGCATATTCATATATCCACGTATATTAAATGAGGCAAGGGTGTAGAGTTACATTCAAGCTATTTTAAGACATAAGAAAATTATTTTCACAAGAAAAAACTTTTAAATATGTCATTTTGATGATTAAAGATGAGTTTTAAGGGATAAAATATTTGACTACATGGGGACTTTAAACATTGTGAAGCTTAGAGCAAACGGATAAATATAAACCCGTATGGAGTATTGTTTTACTCACGCACCTGACTGAGCAAACGCGGTGATATACTGATTTGTTTCCGGTCTCCGTTCTTGAGAAGAGAAGCATATGTGAATCACTCAGCCACACGACATGATTCATCTGAATCACCCAGAAGAAATCACCCTCGCCGGATCTCAGAGCGCCAGCACAAATGTCTGCAGCATGTTTGCTTAGCAAGAGCTTCCAGCGGGAAGGGCTTTATGAGGGTTCGATCCGAGTCATGAAGGCTGAGCATTCATCTGTCGAGAACAGAAGCCGCCGCAGACGTGGACTTCCTCAATCGAGCCTACAACAACTTTCCAACTGGAGAGAGACTCTGCCGCCGCCGGCCAACCTCTCGATATATCTCTCATGTTATTATAGATAATAAATATATTAACATTAATAAAAAACTAGAGCTGGCCAATAGTACACTGTGAATATTAGATATAATTATATTAATCAAACATTATATAAATATATATTATATTATTAAATGTTATATTTGTGATGCCTTGCAGTGACATATTAAATAAACATTGAATATATTGTGAACATTAGATATATTTTATATGAGTATATTAGAATGCATATTAAACATTACATGAATAACCATAGGTGAGCAATATATTAAATATGAAAATTTGTGAATATTAGAAATAATTATATTATTCGATATTAAAATGTTGCATATTACATTGCTAAATATTAGACAGATTTAATATTAGTATTTACTAAATATTATATAACCAACTAGAGCTGGAAAATACATTAAATAAATATGAAATACCGTGAATATAAAATAATTCTTGTATGCTGTATACTATAAAAATGTTAAACATCATGTAAATAAATATTATACTATTTAATATTATTTATTTATCATGACATACAGTGATATATTAAATAAAATAAACACTGTGTAAATATTAGTATATAAAATATTTATAATAAATACTATATATAAATAACTAGAGCTGGGCAATATATTAAACAATATTCTGTAAATATTAAAAATAATTATATTATTATTTAAAAGAAATAGTAAATATGAATCACTATTTAAATAAATTATTAAATATATTAGTATATATAATAAATATAACTATAAATAAAATATTTTTAATATATGTTATATTATAAATAAAGAAAAAAAAGAAAAAATTTCCTTAAATGCATTTTGTGAAAAATATGCAATTATTATTTTTTGCCATATTTTTACTTGCATTAAAAAACAGCTCTCGAAACAATGGTTTCTCTGACTGAAAAAACAGTCACAGTTTTACAGCAAATAAATAAATAAACCCATATGGAAGTTTCCAACTGGCTAAATACTTCAGCCGCCGTCGTCGTCCAACTGGCCTCTGCGTTTATGAGTCTCTGGAGCAGCAGGACAGAATGAAGCACAGATCACGTCGCTTCTGGACTAATATCAGCACAAACTCAAGAGCAAAACACTTTGAGTGCATTCCTCTCGTGCATTTTTTTATTACATTTAGGAAAAACAGATGAGCACAAACTCATCATGTAAAAAGACAAAGACAGACGCTAATCTCAGATTATCAGGAGTGTAATTACAATCATACATCAGATCAAAGGCTGCTAATCCTCAAACTACAGAAACACTGTCAAAGAAGCGCTGGAGAAAAGCTGGAAACAATGAGACGCAGGAGAACCGTGGTTAAACATACAAGCGTTTGTTCACGAGAGGAAACACGGAGGACGAGATAACAAACCGCAAACTCACGGGATGACAATAGACGATGACATTACACAGACTAATGCAGGTGCGTAATCAGCGTAAAACACTCTGAACTCCATCTGTTTAATAACGATCAGCGCACATCTCCATTCATACACACAGGAACATCTGCTTCTCCAGGGAGCATTTACAAACGTCTCAAAAACACCCGTGACCAACAACAGCAGCTGAATAAAGTGTGTTGTAAACTGTTAATAAAATGATATATGCATAAATAAAACTATAAATAAAATTTAAAAATTAAAATAGCTTTATATAATATATAATTTCGAAAAAGGAATAAGAATGAAATAGATTAAATAACGATAATAAATATTTTATTAAATATATATTTGTAATGGCATACTCACAGTGATACATTACATAAATATTAAATATATTGTGAATATTAAATATATTTTATATTAGGATGTTGTACTAAATATATAAAAACTGGAGCTGGGTGATATATTAAATAGATATTAAATACTGTGAATATTACATTTAATTATATTATATAAACAAACAATATATAATGTTATTTTATTAATATAATATGCAATATTATTAAATAATAAATATTAAACAAATTGTGAATATTGGATATATTTGATAAAATACTCTATAACATAAGAATATAAGATAGCAATATTAAGTCTATATTTACATGCATAATTATAGATATTTTTGCACATAAAATCTGAAATCATTCAGATCCGTGCCTCTGTCCTAAGTGAGAGAATCAGACAGAAAGGAGTCAGACGGACGGGACGGAGCAGCAGTGACGTTAAAAACACAGTTAATCAGAGTAATGGATGTGTTTCACAAACTCACCTCACACTCACCTCACTGAGACTGATGCGCTTTGACACACACACACACACACACACACACACACACACACAGACACACCTCTCCAAACCTGCCCACCGATCACAACAGAGCTGAAGAGCGGCCGCCCACTGCTCCGCTTCTGGAAGCTTTTCTAACATTCACTCACTCCACAGGGATTAAAGAGTCCAGCCAAGCAGATCTGAGATGAATCACAGCATTATTCACTTTAAAGAAGAAATCTGATTGAATGAACTACTCATCTCATGAATGATGCATGCAGATCCTAAACAATACTACAATATCAAACTACTGACATGTGGCATAAATACAAAGTACTCTAAGCTTATTGCAAAATATTCAAAAAATGTGGACAGAAATGAATACTTTTATTCATCAAGGAAGCATTAAATTGATCAAAAGTGTCAGTAAAGACATTTAGAATGTTCCACATCAGAATGTTCTATTTCAAATAAATGCTGTTCTTTTGAACTTTCTATTCATCTGTGAATCCTGAAAAATAAAATGTATCGTGGTTTCCACAAAAATATTGGGCATTACAACTATTTTCAACATTGATAATAATCAGAAATCAGCAAATCAGCATATTAGAATGATTTCTGAAGATCATGTGACACTGAAGACTGGAGCAATGATGCTGAAAATACAGCTTTGATCAAAGAAATAAATTACAGTTTAACAAATATTCACATAGAAAACAGATGATTTACACTGTAACTGTTTTTTACTGTATTTTTGATTAAATAAATGCAGCCTTGGTGAGCAGAAGAGAATTCTTTTTAAAAATCTTACTAAACTTTTGAACAGTATAGTGCACAGTACACAAATATATAAAGTTGTTTACGAGTATTACGTCATCTGCAGTGCTTCATGGTTTTTTCACCATATTTCCAGGATTATGTTTAAGTTCTATTCTTCAGAGTGAATTCTACTCTAAAACACTTCCTCAGAACAAAGATAAAATCCCTCAGAACTGATTCAGTGCGCGTCTCTCAAGTTTCAGACGTTATCGTGACCCATCAGCATCCCTGAATGTAATTTTTGCATCAGAAGCTCCGTGCAAACACTGATACCTCAGCAACTTCTTAATCGCAGAATAGACTGAAATAAATTGAATTGTGTTATTTTATTTGCACGTACATTCAGCATCCTCTCTCTCTGGATGTAATTACCCAGAAGGCCGGTTGGTTATTTGACGCTGAGAATGTGCAGGATGTCATTAACGGCAGACCTGCGGCATCCTATTTACGCTCTCCAAGAGAGAAAGAGCTCTTATTGCATTGCGTGATCCATGTAATTTCATTCCTGACTTGTTATTCTTCTCATTACATGCCCGAGTCTTTTCTCCCGTCCTCCGCAGTGCTGCATGCACAGAACCAGAGAGCGAGAGACAGAGAAACGCTTCGATGTGAACAGCAGACGACTGCTGCATTTGGAGCGATGCGATATCACTATATAGTCATGAACATTTGGGCACAATAATAAATGCAAGCTTTTATGAACCTGTAAAACTAAAGATGCGTGCTGAAATTACTTAAATTAGCTGTGTAGACATATAAACGTACAAAAAAAAAAAAGAATAAATCAAATTTAAAGCATAACTATCATATGAATGCATCATATAATGCAGATTTTGTCTTCAAGATGTTAACTGATGGACTGGAGTGCTGTGGATTATTGTGATGTTTTTATCAGCTGTTTGGACAGTCATTCTGACGGCACCCATTCACTGCAGAGCATCCATTGCTGAGCTACATTTCTCCATCCTGATGAAGAAACTATCTCATCCTAATCTTGGGTGGCCTGAGGACATTAGTATTTTTGGGTGAACTATTCCTTTAAAAATGCATGCTGAAAATTAGCTTGGTAGACAAATGCATTCACTCTGAATCAGGGCTATTACAGTTAACTAAAACTAAAAACAAAACCATAAAAAAATGAATAAATTAATAAACGTTAACTAAAATAAAATATACTTTCATATTATATGTTACAAATTTTATATATATATATATATATATATATATATATATATATATATTATATTATTATTTTTTATATTATAATTTTGTATTATTATATTATTTAATTATTATTATTTTTAATTATTATTATAATTATATATATATATATATATATATATATATTTTTTTTTTTTTTTTTAATATATATCAGTTAGTTTCAAGGCAATTTTTTCAATTTCTTTTAGTTTAACTTGATGTACTGAAAAAACTAAAACTAAAATGAAGTTAACAAAAACTGTGGATGAAAACACACAACAAAATTACTAAAACTTTATATAAACTTGAAAGCTGAATATTATATTATCAATACATTTGAATATAAATTCAAAATATTAACAAACTACACTCTTAAAAATAAAGCTGCTTCAAAAGGTTCTTCAAGCGATGCCATAGAAGAACCATTTCAGTCAAAGGTTCATTAAAGAACCATCTCTTTCTTACCTTTTTATAATCTGAAGAACCTTCTTTCACCACAAAGAAGCTTTTGTGAAACAGAAAGCTTCTTCAGATGTTAAAGGTTCTTTATGGAACCATTCAGACAGAAAGGTTCTTCTATGGCATCGTGAAACACCTTTATTTTTGAGTGTGTATAATAATATTTCAATGATACTAAAATAACACTGCTTCAAGTATACTATCAATACAAAGACTGATGCAAAAGAAAACCAGCAGAGATATATAGATATGTGATGGAATCGGCTCAGATCGAATCGTGTTTGAGTTGAGAAACATAATGGCACAAACAAATGATGGAAGGAAGAAAATAACTTCAGCAGAATATGCCAAGTGAAATAAAGCGGGCGCCATCTGTGATGCACAATCTTCCCAACGCAAATTGCTTTTAATGCGAGAGTGGGATGTTTCTGCTGCCAGAAAGGTCCTTCCTCTGTTAAAGGAAGAAATTGTTCCCTGAGTTTGTGGAATTGGTGGGAAACGGCTCCCTTCTGATTACGGCCCATTTGTTCTGTCAGCATTTCCACCTGCAATAAAGCCGTCTGGCTTCTGGTCACTTCACTCGCCTTTTCCAGGTCAAGCGTGGGTCCTTTCAGAGCCAATCAAAGGAAACGCTCTCCAGCGCTAATCAGCATCCTCCCCGGAGAGATCGTCTCATCTGACCCCCAGTGCTCGCGGGTTTCACTGAACGCAGCTCGTGTTTGGTTAAGAGCTTTCAAAGAGCTTTTGACTTAAATCCAATTGATGAAAATGCCATAATTATGTGGAATGCTAAACGACATATTCAATCCTTATCCACACGGATTTGATAAATTCTTCAGTAAAAAACCAAACTAGAGCTGTATGATGTTGGAAAAAATAACATCATATAAAGTGCTGAGAAAAAACATACAGGAGTTTTCTCCCGGTTTTAATAAATTATAATAAATATATTCTTTAATAAATATATTCAAGTAAGAATTAATCATTTTAGAATTAGCGGTGCGATTTTGTTGGAGTGCATCTGCATAGAAAAATAACAAAATAATCAATACTACTACTACTACTAATAATACATTTTATATACATTTTTAATTGAACAAGTTTTCAAGAATTTTTAATAATAATAATAATTTATTTTAATTTTGTAAATTTTAAATGTTTTATTTATTTATTTTAATTAATTATTATTATTATTTATTTATTTATTTATTTTGATTGTGAAATCCTTCCAAGGCTGCAAGATTTGGGAAAAACTTTAAAAAGTAAGTGGTTTATACTTGGGTTTATTTATTTATTGCAAAATATTCTGATACACTGAACAAGATGTGGAGAAACAATTTTCTCAAAGAAATTGCTAGTAAATTTCACAAATAATTACAAAGAAATTAAGTAGCAAGAATCACAATTAAACTAACTTTCGAAGTAAAAAAAAAATAATAAATAAATAAATAAAATAGTATTTTTTAAACAGTGAAACATACTCAGATAATCTTTATTTTAATCTTACTGTATAGAAAGATTCTTTTTTAAAAGATTAATACTTTTATCCAACAAAGAGGCATTAAATTTATCAAAAGTGACAGTAAAAGCATTTACATTGTTACCCTGAAAAAATGTTTTTTCAAAGTTTAAATAAGGATTTTTTTTTTTTTTGTAAGAAAAAAAAAGTTCAGTCTTTTTATTTCAAAATAATTTAGATGATGAAACACCATCATAAACTACACACTTCTTTAGTGTGCAAAAGCTTTCTATTTGAAATAAATGCTTTTGAACTTTCTATTAATCATTAAGGTCTACATTTATTGATTCAGCAAACACAACACACCTGTGCCGATACCATCACGTAACCCTGTACTTTTTCTTGCACTATTGCATTGAAACTTCAGATCCTTGCATTGATATTTGTTTCATTTCTGAGTGAATTCATAACTCACAACTCACATACAAGCCTGTTTCACTTTTTCCCCATTTTTCCAGCCCAAACAGGAAATAAACAAATTTTTGTGCGGCCACAAAAAGCCAATTGGTCATTCTGTGATCTTTCAGAAGGAAACATCCAAACCGTGTGAAAAGCAGCAGCGCCGCATGAAAGACGCCGCTTATCTGCACACGACCAAACGCTCCAACTGCTCTACAATATTCCACCAGCAATTTCCCCCAATGAAAGCCTTGTTGTTAGTTTCTGACACTGTGCATGTGTGCATCTGTAACGTAATGTCCCACCTCTGTCAAAGCCTCGCTTTAACTTTTCCAGGACAAATTAGAAGCAGTCAAAAAATGTATGTGCACCTTCTGATCTGTAACTGTGTTTACATGGACCCTAATAATCTGATCATAATAGGACTAGAAGCACAATCGGAATAAAAAAGTCACATGCAACCACATCAATCGGATTGAATTGGCCAGATCTGATTAAAATTTAAAACCGAAACTCGAAAATACTGCGCATGTGCTACTCGAAGTAGATAAATATCAAGTGTGCTTTTTAAAACAGTATGCGACACCAGCGGTAAACTGTGTATATTCATGCAGTGTGTGCATGTCAAAAGATTAAATCTGATCAGAAGCTTGTGACATTTAGACACTCACATCAACCCGATCACTTTATTTGGCGTTCATGTAAACACTACGTTTGGATTCGTCAATCAGAATGAATTCATTCCGATGGAAGCAAAAAGTGTCCATGTAAACGTAGCTAGTGATATAAATATTACATGATTAAAATAACTGAAGAAATACTTTTAATAAAATGAAACTAAAGCAGCCAGTAGGTGGTGACAATTCACTGGTCTTTGTCACTGATTCATTAATTCAGCTGATTCATTCAGCCTATGAATAAGTCATTGAATCATTGACTCACCCAATTCATTCAAAAACTCAGATTGGTTCATCATGTTTCGCTCTGAGATTCACAGCAGCTCAGCTGTGACTTTGTTTGAAACTATTTTTGTTGCTGAAATAGAGAAAAAATCTGACAATATTGTGCCTAAAATGTACATCATCTGCAGTGCAGATGCATTTGAAGCTGTCGTTTTAACCCCGTTGGTGCTCCCCGTGTGGCAGTCAATTTATTTTTTATTTATATATTTATATTTCAATGACATGAATGTGCTGTATTTTAGTTTAATAATGTTTTTTATTTAATATTTCGTTTTTTAGGACATCTTATGGTACTAAATTACATCTATGAAATAGTTATGATCCATTTATTACTTGTTAACCAATGTTTGAACACAGACCTGAATTTTCCCACTTAAACTGTCATACATCTTGAATGCTTCGGGGTGCAGACTTAAGAATGAGGACACTTTATTGCTGAAGTTAAAAAAAAAAAATTAAAAAGTGAAATAAATCAAAAATGTAGTAGCTTATTATTATGAACAATGGTATTATACACAAAAATATTTTTGAATTTTTATATGGAATATTTATTTTCCAAAACCTGTTTTACTCTTAAAAAAAAAAAAAAAGCCAAAGCCATAAATTTAAACAAGGTGTGTTCCAAATTTGAGGTTGATGTAACAAAAAAAAGAACTTTCAGTAAGATTTAGTTTGGGCGCAGTACCAAACATTTCCACTAGATGAAATTCACTTAAAATTCATTTGCAATGCGGCCATTTTTCACCACGAGTAATTTCATGCAAAATCCATGATTTTCTTTTAAATGGTGCATTCACATCGCAAGTGCCAACACATTTTTTGTGCCAGTTTCATTTCGATGAAGTAAAAAAATCTAAAACAAAAAGTAAAAGCACAGAAGGTTCATTTGGATTATGCAACTACTGATGAGCTTTGATCCCAAATAATTTTCGTCACAGTAATTTTCACTAAAGCCTTGTCTTCTGAGGAAGCGAGTGAGCTGAAGATAGTTAATGGTGGTCGTCATAACACGTGTTCGGATGATTAAAAGCACAGGAAAAACACAGCCCGAGGCGTTCACATTAAACCCGCCTCCCAAATCTGTCCATTGAGCGTCTTAAGCTGCCTGGAGGATGTTTGGCTGGCGGATTGCAGCCCACTCCACTCTCTTTGTCATGGCAAAAATGGACGCTTTGGGAAAGAAAAAAAGAGCGGATGTTTTGAGAAAATCCTTTACGACCGCCGCCTATTAATCCTGTTTAGCTCAAACTTTCTGCTGTTGTTAGGAAGAGTTTGTCTGACAGCCCCACTCCTGCTGCAATCGATGTCCCAATCGATACGTTCTGTGTAGCTAAACAGGAATTAACAGGTGGCCACTGAGCTAAATGTTTCTCAACAAAGTCTGACATTTAGTTGAGGTGATTGAGTTATCTACACATCAGCTGCCGAGCAGTTTACCTTTGCTTCGGCCCGTAACAAACGTTAATCTCTAATTCAATCTAAAATTCATCAGCGGAGAGTGCTGCGCTCTGTGTGTGTGTGTGTGTGTGTGTGTGACAGTACCTCAGCAGCAGGTATTCCTTCTGGCGGGCGGCACTGGAGAAGCACTTCCTGTTCGAGCGACACTTCCTTCCCCAGAGGCTCCTGGTCAAATGTTTTCCTGAGATCTGTGAAGGAACCACAGATAAACGTTTTCAGCATGAATGCATATGAATTATTATTTATTTGACTAAAAATACAGTAAAATTTAAAATAGCTGTTTTCTATGTGAATATCTGTTAAAATGTAATTGATTGCTATGATAAAAGCTGAATTTTCAGCATCATTACTCCAGTCTTCCGTGTCAGATGAATTCAATATAATATATACATATATATACACTGGGCATAAAAATGAATAAGGAATATGTTTTACATAAAATACAGCAAATAAATTATTAAAATATTAAAATAAACTTTTAAATTTAACATAGTTACAGTCCTAAATCTCACAAGGATATAAGTGGAGTCAGTATGTCCAAATAAAATAAATAAAAACATTAAAAAATTAATAAAGAATGAATGAATTAAAATACAAAAAGTAACTATTTCAACATTACTTTGTAAATTAGTACTAGTAATTTCCTTCAACAATCTACACTGAAAAAAATACTACAGTAATATGTTTTATTTACAACTTTGGTGAATCAAATACTTAATGATTTTTTATTTGTTTATTTATTATTATTTGTTCATTTATTTAATGTACTTATTTATTTATTGACTGATTGATTGATTGATTGATTGACTGGGCACAAACCAAAACATCACATCAAAATTAGACTGAAAGCTTTGATGCATTATAAACACGCCTGTGTGAGCGACCTCTGAAGCTGCTGTAAAACAGAAAGCGTAAAAACAAGCCGGAGCAGAGTTACAGCGAGTGAACAGGAGACGCATGCGTCCTGCAGTAATCACACATGTCCAGCGTGACTTCAGATGAGATGTAATATTTAAGAGTGCTGCCCGTCTCTCCTCTCAGCTTCTGCTGGAATACAGATCCATGTCTTCATTCTGCATTCACCTGAGCTCCTCACACACCTTCTGCTTGCCCGGGACAGATTTGACTTCCAGCGTGAATAAAGCATGACGCGGGACGAGGAGCGTGTGGCAGCACATGCTGATGGCCGGAGCTGTAATGACTTTCTGCTTCACGCTGAATATTAATGCCATTAGACAGTTTAACACTGGCGTTACACAACTAGTCTCCATCCCACTGCATGACTGTTATTTTAGTATTAATTACAGCTTCTGCTACTATTTTGAACTAGATTTAGTTTTTATATTTTTTGGTTTCATTTTAATTTAGTTGAAGTTTTAGTTATTTTGTTGTGTACTTTTGTAATTTTTATCAGCTTTTTATTGTTTTTAAATATGCCTATACAGGTATTATACATTTTTATTTCAGTTTTAATTTGAATTATTTTAGTACATCAAGTTAAACTGTATACTGTATATACAAACGATTAATCGTGATTAATCACATCCAAAATAAAAGTTTTTGCTTTACATTATGTATGTGTGCTGTGTATATTTATTATGTGTATAAAAATACACACACATGCATGTATATATTTATTTATAATATAAATTATATGAATATAAATATAGACATGTAAATACATGTATATATTTTCAAAATATATACATGCATGTGTATGTATTTATATATACACATAATAAATATACACAGTACACAAATATATATTATGCAAACAAAAACTTTTATTTTGTATGCGATTAATTGGGATTAATCATTTCACAGCACTAATATATGTATATATATTTATATACAGTCATGGCCAAAAATATCAACACTTCTCTCAGAAAATTGTTCCAATTGCAAATGTTGTGGTATTCACGTGCTTATTGTTTTTGTTTGCACTGCAACAACACAAAAAAACAGAGAACAACATTCAAACTTGATAAAATTTCACACAGAACTCAAAAATGGACTGGACAAAATTATTGGCACCTTGTCAAAATTGTAAGAAATAATTGCTTTTCAAGCATGTGATGCTCCTGTAATGTGTATTTAGACCTGTGATGTGTGATAAGTAACAAAATAAATAATTAAATATTTGCCAAAAGGCTGCTAAGTAACAGGTGCAGGCAATATAGTAATCACACTTGCAACCAGTTAAAATGGAGAAAAGCTGACTCAACCTTTGTGTTGTGTGTCACACTGAGCATGGAGAAAAGAAAGAAGTGTAAAGAGTTGTCTGTGGATTTGAGAGAAAAAATTGTGGAAAAACATGGACAATCTCAAGGCTACAAGTCCATCTCCAGAGATCTTAATGTTCTTGTGTCCACTGTGCGCAATATCATCAAGAGGTTTACAGCCCATGGCACTGTAGCTAACCTCCCTGGACATGGACGGAAGAGCAAAATTAATGAAAAATTACAACCAAGGAATGGTGGATAAAGAGCCCCGATTAACTTCCAAACAAATTCAAGCTGATCTGCAGACACAGGGTACAACAGTGTCAGCTCGCACTATCCGTCGCCATCTGAATGAAAAGGGACGCTATGGTAGGAGACCCAGGAGGACACCACTGCTGACACAAAGGCAGAAAAAAGCAAGACTGGAGTTTGCCAAAACTTATGTGACAAAACCACAATCCTTCTGGGAGAACGTACTGTGGACAGATGCTTTCTGGTAAAGGACATCATGGCACTGTTTACACAAAAAGAAATGAGGCCTTCAAAGAAAAGAACAGAATACATAACTATGTAAATGATATACAATTCTGAAAAAATTATAAAACAAAGGTATATAAATAAAATATTAAAAACTATTTTATATATAAATATGATATATGATTTTTAAAATATACATAATAAACTTATATCTAATATATCTAAATTTTAAATATTATTGTATAATTTTAATTGAAAATATAATGCAATATACAGATATATATTTTTTACTTATTATTAACTATTATAACCCTTCTCTCTGGAGTTAAGTTATTGTTTAATAATAATAATAATAATTCCTTACATTTATATAGCGCTTTTCTAGGCACTCAGAGCGCTTTACAGTGTGGGGGGTCTCCTCATCCATCACCAGTGTGTAGCATCCACCTGGATGATGCGACGGCAGGCATAGTGCGCCAGAACGCCCACCACACACCAGCTTACTGGTGGAGAGGAGACAGAGTGATGAAGCCAATCAGCAGATATGGGGATTGTTAGGAGGCCATGATGGTCAGAGGCCAATGGGTGAATTTGGCCAGGATGCCGAGGTCACACCTCTACTCTTTTCGAAAGACATACTGGGATTTTTAATGACCACAGAGATTCAGGACCTCGGTTTAACGTCTCATCTGAAGGACGGTGCTTTTTTACAGTATAGTGTCCCCGTCACTATACTGGGGCACTAGGACCCACACGGACCACAGGGTGAGCACCCCCTGCTGGTCTCACTAACACCTCTTCCAGCAGCAACCTAGTTTTCCCAGGAGGTCTCCCATCCAGGTACTGACCAGGCTCAACCCTGCTTAGCTTCAGTGAGTAACCAGTCTTGGGCTACAGGGTGACATGGCTGCCGGCAAAGATCTTTAGAGAGCCACGCATGCCCTAGTCTCATCACGTTTGGACTGCTGTAATTCTTTATATGCTGGTTCACTCCAGTCCTCTATATCTCGACTCCAGATGGTTCAAAATGCTGCAGCCAGGTTTTTAACTGGGGCTCACAAACAAGAGCATATTACTCCAATCTTAAAGACTTTAAACTGGTTACCAGTGCTTTATAAAACTGATTTTAAGATATTGGTATTTGTTTTTAAACCCGCCTATCTGTCTGACTTAATAAAAGAAAATATGCCAACAAGATGTCTACTACTCTTTGTCTCAGCCTAGATCACAGCTAAAGGAAAGAGGTGATCGTGCATTTATAATAGTTGGAATAACCTTCCTTTATCTGTGAAAGCTTCAAATTCTGTCTATGGGTTTAAAACTAAATTGAAATCTTATTTTCTTAACATGGCTTTTTAAACTTTTTATGTTAAATTATCTTTTGATTTGACTGATGTTGTTCTTTTCAGTTTTTTTGTGTTTATCTGTGCTTAATAAATACATGAATGAACCCTGCTTTTGTCTGACCAGTTTCATTTAAAGCATGTGGATTTTCCCAACAATATTTGCTGCTTATCTGCCGTCAGTGTGATTTACACATTTATCATCGGCGCATGATGGGAAAACAGTGTCATGATGACAAATGGGTTCAGATTCATTTCTCTGTGAGTGATAGAAACATCATAAACACAGATTCACATTCGGCTCAGTGTTTCTTCTTATTGCTAGTTGTGCATCACATGCTTCTGTATTACAGTGTGGACAGCTTCACAGCACAATGGGAAAGTTCAAACCAATCTATGATATATGGTGTACATTATTCATATAAATGTTAACAGCAAAAGATTAATTAATAGCTTAATTCATAATAATTTGTAACGTTTTTGCATAGTTTTACTAAGCGATTTTAATTGCTTTAAATGTGTATTCAACTACTACTACTACTTATAATAAAAAAATCAAATTATATTAAATGTAATATAATACGTTACAAATTAAAACCTATTTCATTCCTATATGCACATTGTATATAAATGTTGTGGACAATTTATATTTGTCAAAATATGAAGAGTTTATTTGCAAAAACAGATAACTCAGTATTTTGAAATGTTCAAATATCATGTTTTTTATTATGTTATCATGTTTTTATAGTTTTGTGTTTATTAATTGGATTAATTGGAATACACAATGAAAAACATGATTTTTGAAAATTGTCAATCTGTTTTTGCAAATGAACTCTTCATATAATGCTATATAATAATTTCTTATAATAAATAATGTTGTTGATGACAGCTAAAAATATAATAAAAATATTTTAAGATATTCCAAATAGTGCTGGGCAATGATTAATCGCATCCAAAATAAAAGTTTGTGTTTATAATAAATGTGTGTGTACTGTGTATATTTAGTATGTATATATAAAGACACACACGTACAGTATATATGTTGAAAATATTTACATGCATTAACATGCATATATTTATATTCATATAATTTATATTATATATAAATATATTTAATATATGAACATAATATATTTTTCTTAATTATATACATGCATGTGTGTGTATATACATAATAAATATACACAGTACACACACATATATTACATACAGAAAAACTTTTATTTTGGATGTGATTAATCGTTGCCCAGCACTAATTATAAATTATAAATTCACTAAATTCTAAAAAGTCATAAATGTGTCTATAACCAAGCACGATTTGAATGGGCATTCAGAATTCGGATAGACAAAGAATTGTTTGCATGCTCAAAATGGTAAAATAAAAGTAAAATAAGATGAAAGATCTGGCCGTATTGACTCGTGTGCCTGTCACTTCTCGAGCTTCTTTGACTCCAAACAAATCTAGATGACTTTGTCACTTCTGTGCTACCAAATGAGAGCAGGGCAGACTGACAGCGATTGGCTGAATGCGCTGTCAATCAGAGAAAGGGGCGGGTCTTTGCTGCTGACAGTGATGGATGAGCAGCGCTCCCACGCTCTCCTCTGGGCCTCCTCCATCTCTGTCTGTCTCCTCCACGGCCGTCCAGCTCCACAGAGGACGACAGATACAGAGAGACTCTAATAAAAATCCAATATTTCCCACACGCGGCGGGAGAGGAGAGAGCAGGAGGCGCTCCATCAGTTCTGCTGGAGGTGGAGGACGTCAGTGTTATATAGAGCACACGCCTCAGTCTCATCCATCTGCGTTCGCAACAGAGATCGACAACACGCTACCTGAAGAGAAAATGACAATCAAAGAAATCCCATTTAAGGGCCGTCAGTCAGCAGCCATCATCACAAGTACAGCGCCATCCGCTTGAGAGAGGAATGACAGGAATATCAAAAACCACTGCAATTAGAAAATGATGCTTTTTCACAGAAATCTCATGACTATATTTAACTTCTTTAGCTCAGGTTTTCAGGCTGGTGTATTTAATGAGCATGTAGAGCAATCTGTATTTAAATATAGTAAATAAAATAAAATATTGCAATAAAAAAATAACACTATATATATATATATAATATTTTAACAATGCATATTTTATTTTAATACTATATATAATATTTGAACATTTGTTTAAATAAATGTATTATACATTTTATTTTATTTTAGTTTTTTTATTGCATTTTATTGCATTATTTATTAATATACTATTTAAAAATAATATTTCAATAAAAATAATATTACAACAACACAACTATACATGTAATTATTTTTAATATTTGTACATTTATTTATGTTATTTTATTTTAAATTATATATAATGTAATATACTGTCATGGCCAAAAATATCGGCACCCTTGGTAAATATGATCAAAGTAGGCTGTGAAAATTTATCTGCATTGTTATTTGAAAAATTCATAAAAATCTAACCTTTCATTGGATAATAAGAATTTAAAATGGGGGGAAATATCATTATGAAATAAATGTTTTTCTCTAATACACATTGGCCACAATTAACGGCACCCTTTTATTCAATACTTTCTGAAACCTCCATTTGTCAGTTTAACAGCTCTAAATGTTCTCCTATAATGCCTGATGAGGTTAGAGACACCTGACAAGAGATCAGAGACCATTCCTTCATCCAGAATCACTCCAGACCCTTTAGATTCACAGCTTCTTCTCTTCAGGTCACTCATGTTCTACAGGGTTCAGGTCAGAGGACTGGAACGGCCAGCAGAAGCTTGGTTTTGTGCTCAGTGACCCATTTTTGTGTTGTTTTTGAGGTTTGTGTTTGGATTATTGTCCGGTTGGAAGATCCAAACATGGCCCGTTATAAGATTTCTAACAGAGTCAGTCACTTATTGATTTTTTTATCTGTTGGTATTTGATAGAATCCATGATCAAACCCCTACAATGCGAGTAAATCGCACGCATATGCGACTAATCTTCACTCTGGGCGACTAAATGATGTCTAATATTAGCCAATGGCTAATAAATTCTCAGATTTTACTCGCCAGTGTGTGAGTTGGAGGCTAAATATAAGTTTAGCACAGATATAATTTCACTCGCGGAACACTATGACTGAGCGCTTCAGAGCTTCACTCTCCATCAAGTGATCTGTGCTCTTTTTCAGTTCATCTCAATGGATACGCAGCGCACCTGTATTTGGCGTACCGTAAGCTCTAATGTAATGGCACATGACTCGCATGACATACGCAAACGGCAATCTCATTGGCTGGTGCTCACCTATTATCTTCCCTGTTTTGATCTCAGTGAATCAGTTAGAGTGAACGCACACAACCTGATTAATATTCATGAATCTAGCAGCTCGTTAATCCTTAGTGCGTTTTATACTGTTCTTATTAGCAGAATTCGTATTATTATTATTATCTTCTTATCAGTATTATTGTTAGTTTTTTCCCCCATTTTTTTTACAGAAACACTGAATGACCAAAAAAGCACCACCACCAGTACTAAATTCTGTTAAAATGTCTATGCATTCATACATGGTTACTAAGTTTTAATTCTAATTACTAAAGTTCTATCATTAAATAATACTTGATTATCATAATGTCATATTATAATGCTTGACTGACTGATGTTAAGAGTGTACTTTCAGATATTTAAAAAGCTGTACCATTTTACAAACATATACAGTAGGATATATATATATATATATATATATATATATATATATATATATATATATATAGATAGATAGATAGATAGATAGATAGATAGATAGATAGATAGATAGGCCTAGTATTATCAGTCTGGCGAGTAAACAAAAAAATGTACTAGCCAATGGCGATTTAATTGCCAAGGTGTCTGTAGAGGGTTGATGATGTCATGTGTCTAAACAAGATGTCCAGGACCTCCAGCAGAAATATAGGCCACAACATCACAAATACAGCAGTATATTTCATTGTACACATGGGGTACTTTTTAAACCCATCTTGAGTGTTTGCTGCTAAAAGCTCATTTTTAGTTTGATCTGACCATAGAAGCCAGTCCCATCTGAAGCTCCAGTCGTGTCTGATAACTGAATATGCTGGAGTTTGTTTTTGGATGAGCGAGGAGAATTTTTCTTGAAACCCTCCCAAACAACACGTGCTGATGTAGCTGCTGTTTGACCATTTTTTTTTCTGGCCCCGAGACTCAACTATTTTCTGCAATTCTCCAGCTGTGGTCCTCGGAGAGTCTTTAGCCGCTCAAACTCTCCTCCTCACCGTGCATTAGGACGATATAGACACACGTCTTCTTCCAGACAGTTTCATAACATTTTATGTTGATTGGAAATTCTTAATTATTGCCCTGATGAAGGAAATGGGAATTTTCACTGCTCTAGCTCTTTTATTAAAGCCACTTCACTAATTTGTGAAGCTCAATTCTCTTTTGCTGCACATCAGAAATATATTCTTTGGTTTTTCTCATTGTGATGATGATTAAGGGAATTAATTTGGGCTTTGTTTTGCCTCCTATTTATATTTCTGTGAAACAGGAAGCCATGGCTGGATAATTTCATGTTCATAATTCAATGTGTATTTGAGAAAAACTTTTATTTCATAATGATATTTACCCCCATTTTAAATTCTTATTATCCAATGAAAGGTTAGAGTTTTGTGAATTTTTTAATAAAAGATCAAAAGGATTAACAATGCAGATTAATTTTCACAGCCTTCTTTGATCATATTTACCAAGGGTGCCAATATTTTTGGTCATGACTGTATATATATATTCAACAAAAGTAATAATTAAATATTCGCCAAAAGTAATGAATATATTATTATTAAATAAATAGTCACAGGTGTTTTCACAAGTGAAACTAAAACAATAAAAATAATTAAAAGGTAATTGCAAAAAATCCAAGGCTGCTAAAAAAAAAAAAAAAAAATAAAAGTGTCACTGTTGTGCTCTATGGAGGCTACATCACATCATTTACACACAAAGCCAAGATGGCAACGTCTGTGATGTACTTTAATATTATACTGTAAAACAGCATAATACTTCTAAAAATAGGCTTCCTTTCCTTTATACTAAACATATTCAGCTTTTTCTTATGATTTTGGGTTAAGTGAGCCTGTTTTTTTGAGATTATATTGCTCTCTCTACACACGTGCAACAGAGAATTTGCTTAAATTGGAGGCGCAGAATCAACGATCCAAACGAGCAGAAACAGGAGACACTTTGCTGGAGTCGATGCGCTGATGATAAAGAAACATTTCATGCATATTTGATGGATGGATTATAATAAGTGTTATGAAACAGAGCCAGTGCTTGTTAACTCAGTGTGTTATAGTTGTGTTTGACAGAAACATGCGGTTTGTGTGTGTTGGGTTGCTGTTTCAAGCAGAAGCCCAAAGATGTGCGTTTGACCTCATGTTGAAGGGTCTTATGGGACGTTTGGATGGGTACAGTATCCCAAATGATCCTTTAATTATGAATTACTTTCACGTACAGGCTGTTTGGTACATTATATTTAAAGAAAGATGCGATATAAAAATAACTGGAGTCGTTTTGTCATTTTTCATGAAGACATTCAACAACAGCATCCGGTTCTGTCAACTGTCCTAATTGTGGAATAATGAATAAACAATAATAACATAAATGTAAGAATGGCCTCATGCATGTTTTCTGATCTGAGGTCAGTAAGCAGATGCTGTAAGATCCTGTCAAGAGCATCATTAGCGAGTCTCTCGCTGTTTGTCACTGAAGAGAAGAGAGGGTCGTACAGTGAGACCGAGCGACTGTCGCTGTCTGAAACACAGACAGAAAGCTGCCCTATGGCCATCACACACAACAAACCAAGGTCAAGCAGAGAGAGAGAGAGAGACACACACACACCAGCTGCTATTAGAAGAAACACAACTTTATTCTGATCAGTAATTATATTCACTGATTGATCAAAAGACACTGAAGAGCCACATTCACCATCAGAGCAAACGATCTGAAGGAGAATAAACGGTTTGCTCTTGTGACACACACACACACACACACACACACACACACAGAGAGCACCTGTCATACAAATATCAGCTATTAAACAGTTTCATAAATTTGACATATCAAGTTTTAAGTTCTTTTAGACTGCCTGTTTTAATAAATCAGATCAAAAATAGATTCAAAGATTTGTTTGCATCACCCCAAAATGACTGAAATCTGCATGTGGAATTTATCAGGCTGAGGAAAGAATATTTAATATTTATCTGCACTTGTATTTCCTCTTAAAAAGTATATATATATATATATATATATATATACACAGGGCTCGACATTAACGCTTGTCCGGGACAAGTGAATGTTTTGGACAGGCAAGTGAAAGAGAAATTTACTTGCTCAATCGGACAAGTAACTTGAAAAAGTCAATACCAAAAACAATAATAACTGCCTTTATTTATGATATAGCCTTTGTTATAAGGGTGTGCGATATATATCGTTTGCGATAATTTCGTAATTGTTGTTTTAAGGAGTAGGCAATATTGCAAGAATCAAACAAAACACACCTACAGAGTGCACGCATACGTAAAGTCGTCTAGGTTTCACTGCATGATTCAGTATTACAATGCATGAGGAATGATCAGAAAATTCAAGATATGGGGGCAGAAAATGTATATATTTATATAATTTCATGTAGTTAAACAATATCACACGTAGATTGAGCACAGTTTTTTATTTTTTATTTTTTTGCTCCAAAAACCATCATGATTACAAATGTGATTAAATAAGAGTTCAATAAACAGGTAGTTAACATTAAGAGACTTACGTTTAGACAAAATATTTCCTGTTTTTGCTTTGTTTCACCAACAAAAATAATTCCAAACACAGCCACAGCGCTGTTTCGCGTCTCTGAGCAACATGATGGCATTTCGTTCCTGAATGAATCAACCGTTTAAATGATATTAACAGTGACTTGATGCCACCTACTGGTGGTATTAATTTCACATTGACAGTATTTTTTTATTTTTAAAATAATTTCAAACATCAGTATTCAACGTTTTATGAATCAAAACATTATTTATTCATTTATAACTGCAGATTAAAGAATTCCATGTCCCTCAGAGCTGCATTAAACATTGGGTAAATATATCTGTTCCACTTCAGATGCAGCTTCTGTGTTTCCTCTACATTGCAAAGATGAATTTTGTTGGTACTGATTTCATTTGTTTGGTAATAGCCCAAATGTCTTATACTAATTGACTGATTAAATTGATCTCTAATTAAAAAATTTTAAATTTAAGTTTGAAAATTCATATATAAAAAAGAAGTAAATATTAGCATTTTATTTTTTTAAGTTTAATATAAAATAATTGTATTTGTAATTAATACTCCCTTTTTATTTTAAAATATAATAGTATTATCACACTTTATTATTTTTTTCATTATTTTATTTTAAAAATAAAAATCTAACTAAATAAACTAAATGTGTTTTGTATAACTACTATAAATAATTACATTTATAACTCAATAAAAAATTCTCTCCAGGCAAGTAACTTTTATACTCGGACAAGTAAATGACAAATTGTATGTGTATGTGTATATATATATATATATATATATATATATATATATATATATATATATGTGTATGTATGCATGTATGTATGCATGTATGCATGTATGCATGTATGCATGTATGCATGTATGTATGTATGCATGTATGTATGTATGTATGTATGTATGTATGTATGTATGCATGTATGTATGTATGTATGTATGTATGTATACATACATACATACATGCATACATACACATATATATATATATATATATATATATATATATACACATACAATTTGTCATTTACTTGTCCGAGTATAAAAGTTACTTGCCTGAGAGAATTTTTTATTGAGTTATAAATGTAATTTGTCATGTCATGTTGGAAGACCCAGCCTCGACCCATCTTCAATGCTCTAACTGAGGGAAGGAGGTTGTTCCCCAAAATCTCGCAATACATGGCCCCGGTCATCCTCTCCTTAATACAGTGCAGTCGCCTGTCCCATGTGCAGAAAAACACCCCAAAAGCATGATGCTACCACCCCATGCTTCACAGTAGGGATGGTGTTCTTGGGATGGTACTCATCATTCTTCTTCCTCCAAACACGTTTAGTGGAATTATGACCAAAAAGTTCTATTTTGGTCTCATCTGACCACATGACTTTCTCCCATGACTCCTCTGGATCATCCAAATGGTCATTGGCAAACTTAAGTCAGGCTGGACATGTGCTGGTTTAAGCAGGGGAACCTTCCGTGCCATGCATGATTTCAAACCATGACGTCTTAGTGTATTACCAACAGTAACCTTGGAAACGGTGGTCCCAGCTCTTTTCAGGTCATTGACCGGCTCCTCCCGTGTAGTTCTGGGCTGATTTCTCACCTTTCTTAGGATCATTGAGACCCCACGAGGTGAGATCTTGCATGGAGCCCCAGTCCGAGGGAGATTGACAGTCATGTTTAGCTTCTTCCATTTTCTAATGATTGCTCCAACAGTGGACCTTTTTTCACCAAGCTGCTTGGCAATTTCCAGCCTTGTGGAGGTGTACAATTTTGTCTCTAGTGTCTTTGGACAGCTCTTTGGTCTTGGCCATGTTAGTAGTTGGATTCTTACTGATTGTATGGGGTGGACAGGTGTCTTTATGCAGCTAACGACCTCAAACAGGTGCATCTAATTTAGGATAATAAATGGAGTGGAGGTGGACATTTTAAAGGCAGACTAACAGGTCTTTGAGGGTCAGAATTCTAGCTGATAGACAGGTGTTCAAATACTTATTTGCAGCTGTATCATACAAATAAATAGTTAAAAATCATACATTGTGATTTCTGGATTTTTTTTAGATTATGTCTCTCACAGTGGACATGCACCTACGATGACAATTTCAGACCCCTCCATGATTTCTAAGTGGGAGAACTTGCAAAATAGCAGGGTGTTCAAATACTTATTTTCCTCACTGTATATGTGTATGTATGCATGTATGCATGTATGTGTATATATATATATATATATATATATATATATATATATATATGTATGTATGTATGTGTGTATATATATATATATATATATATGTGTATGTATGCATGTATGTATGTATGTGTATATATATATATATATATATATATATATATATATATATATCTATATATATATATATATATCTATATCTATATATCAGGGCTTGACAATAAACACTGCCCGATGGCCCAGGGCCAGCGTGAAGGACACTGGGACAGTAGACGGATTTGTCACTTGCCCGACTGGGCCAGTAGAAAAATCCTTAGCGTTGATCCCTGCATATATATATATATATATATATATATATATATATATATATATATATATATATATATATATGGATTAAGCATTTTGAATCTACTTTTGAAGCCACAGTAGCTTTTATATATTTAACAATTTAAATAATAATAATTTAATGCAATAATGGTGAAAAATAGTCTAAGATTATTGTTTAAGTAGATTTTACTGTGTTATAAGTGCATTAAACTAAAATGTTTTTAGAAGTTAGAATTGTTGTTTAGATGAAATTATGGAAAGTATATGTTTTTCTTGCATTAAGCATTTAATTTAAAGTTTAAATAATAATAATCTGAAGGTTTTTTTTAATTTTACTGTATAGCTTCAATATTTAATGTCAAAACATTGCACAAAATGTAATGCAAACCTGGCTGTTTGGATTAAATAATAGGAGAAAAAAACACCTCTTGCTATTTCAGAGTAAAAACAGAACATGATGAGAAGGGTGAAAAACAGGTTTCTCTCAGTTCTGTGACCCAGTGCTGTTTCCACACCAGTGAAAGTGAAATGAGTGTGTAGGAAACGGCTTTAGTCACATCCGAGGCCATTACAGTAATAACAGTGGCTGAGTGGCTGTTTAAACCATGAGTCAGTCGACACACTGTGCTGCTATTGGCAGTTTAAACAACTCATACCAATTATCAGCGTTTTCATTCCATTACAGTCGTCCCTCGAGACAGGCCACGGCCACAATTAACCGCTTGTGTTCTGACACACGTGAATCCAGTCTGGAGTCAGAGACAGCAATGAATACTGCAGCTCTCCACCTTAACAACATGAATTCAGAAGAAAAGACAAAAAAAAACTAGAAACCACCAAGAAGGTGCTAGGGTGTAGCAACCTCATAACAACCACCCCAAAAACCCCTAGCAACCATATAGTAGCTGTTGGACCATAAACTCTCCACAAACTTCTTGGCAACACCCTAGCAACCACCCAGAACACCCTAGCAACATCTTAACAACCACCCAAAACCCCTAGCAACCACATAGTAGTTGTTGGTCCAAAAATACTCCACAAATGTCTTAGCAACACCCTAGCAACCACCCAAAACACCCTAGCAACCTCATAACAACCACCCCAAAAACCACTAGCAACCATATACAGTCATGGCCAAAAATCTCGGCACCCTTGCAATTCTGTCAGAAAATGCAACATTTCTCTCAGAAAATTGTTCCAATTGCAAATGTTTTGGTATTCACATGCTTATTGTTTTTGTTTGCACTGCAAAGAAGAAGAAAAGTCAAACTTGATAAAATTTCACATAGAACTCAAAATGGACTGGACAAAATTATTGGCACCTTGTCAAATTTGTAAGTAATCATTGCTTTTCAAGCATGTGATGCTCCTGTAATTTGTATTTAGACACACCTGTGGCAAGTAACAGCTGTGGGCAATATAGTAATCACACTTGCAACCAGTTAAAATGGAGAAAAGTTGACTCAACCTTTGTGTAAAGAGCTGTCTGAGAGAGAGAATGAGCTTTATTGCCAGGTATGTTTACACATACGAGGAATTTGTTATAGTGACAGAAGCGCCACAGTGCAACAGAATGACAGCGACAGGACAGGACACAGATAATAAAAAGAATAATATACAAATATACAAAATAGACAATGTACAAAATAGCAAAAACACAATATATAATATAGACAATTATGTATGTACAGGTATGATATGTGCAAATTTGAAATGTAAATAAATGTGTGTTAAGTAAATAATGTATAATAGTGTTGTGTGTTCCACGTTTATTGTCAATTGTTCATGAGATGGATTGCCTGAGGGAAGAAACTGTTCCTGTGCTGGTCGTTCTGGTGCTCAGAGCTCTGTAGCGTCGACCAGACGGCAACAGTTCAAAGAGGGAGTGTGCTGGATGTGAGGGGTCCAGAGTGATTTTGCCAGCCTTTTTGCTCACTCTGGATAGGTACAGTTCTTGGAGAGTGGGGAGGGTTGTACCAATGATTCGCTCAGCAGTCCGGACTACCCTTCATAGTCTTCTGAGGTCAGATTTGGTAGCTGAGCTGAACCAGACAGTTATTGAAGTGCAAAGGACGGATTCAATGATGGCAGAGTAGAATTGTTTCAGCTGCCGAAGGAAGTACAGCCTCTGCAGTGCCTTTTGCACAATGGACTCAATGTGAATGTCCCACTTCAGGTCCTGAGAAATTGTGGTTCCCAGGAATCTGAATGGGTTTCTCCTGAAGTCCACGATCATCTGCACAGTTTTGAGCGTGTTCAGCTCCAGGTTGTTAAGACTGCACCAGACAGCCAGCTGCTCAACCACTTGTCTGTAAGCAGACTCGTCACCGTCCAGAATGAGGTCGATGAGTGTGGTGTCGTCTGCAAACTTCAGGAGCTTGACAGAGGGGTCTTTAGATGTGCAGTCGTTGGTGTAGAGGGAGAAGAGCAGTGGATTTCAGACAGGCTGGTGTCACACCGTCTGGGCCTGGTGCCTTCCTTCTCTTGTTCTTTCAGAAGACCTGGCGCACATCATCTTCACTGATCTGCAGTGCAGGTTTCTGTGAATAGTGCAGGGGGTGCAGGAGGTGTGAATGATGTTTTTTCAAACCTGCAGTAGAACTCATTCAGATCGTCTGCCAGTTGTTGATTCTCCACAGTGCTGGGGGATGGTGTCTTGTAATTGGTGATGTCTTTCAGACCTTTCCACACTGAAGCAGGATCACTGGAAGAGAACTGGTTCCTTAGCTTTCCAGAATAATTCCTCTTTGCCACTCTGATCTCTTTTTCCAGGGTGTTTTTGGCCTGTTTATACAAAAATCTGTCCCCATTCCTGCGAGCATCCTCTTTGGCCTGACGGAGCTTCTTTTGCAGTGAACCATGTTTTGTCATTGTAGGTTAAATGAGACCTGGTAGGAATGCACATATCCTCACAGAAACTGATATATGATGTTACAGTCTCTGTGAACTCGTCCAGATCGGTGGCAGCAGCTTCAAAAACAGTCCAATCAGTGAGGTGGAAGCAGGCTTGTAAATACCGCTCTGCTTCATTAGTCCATCTTTTTACAGTCCTTAATACAGGTTTAGCTGATTTCAGTTTCTGCCTGTAGGTTGGTATGAGATGAACTAAACAGTGATCAGCGAGCCCCAAAGCTGCCCGTGGGATAGAGTGATATGCATCCTTTATTGTTAGTGTAACAGTGATCCAGTATATTACTGTCTCTGGTGGGGCATGTGATGTGCTGTCTGTATTTTGGCAGTTCAAAGGAGAGATTTACTTTATTAAAGTCCCCGAGAATGATTAAAAGAGAGTCCGGGTGCTGTTGTTCTGTCTCTGTGATCTGATCAGCCAGTTTCTGTAAAGCTGAGCTCACATGCGCTTGTGGAGGAATGTAAACACTCACGAGAATGAACGAGCAAATGGTGTCCGGAATGGCGTCATTCAGCCAGGTTTCCGTGAAACACAGAGCAACAGAGTTTGAAAAATCCTTATTTGTCCGGGAGAGCAGAAGGAGTTCGCAGATGGATGCTAGGCAATGGCGTCCGAAATCTGCACTGTCTGAACTTCACGAGCGCGCCGGCTCACTTCCCCCTTCTGCACTTCCTGAAGCGTTTGACCAGAGCTGCTGCTCCGCCGACTACAACGTTCAGCAAAACGTCCGAATAATCGGAATCTGGTAAAAGTTTTGTGGTGTGTTCAGCCAAATGTTCAGCAGTTCATCCCTGGTAAAATGATCGTGTTTGAGAAACAAAAAACAGGAAAAACTAACAAAAAACGTACAAACACTGGAGAGCTAAACACTGTGGCTGCCATCTGCGGCGCCATCTTAGATGATATATGAATTTGAGAGAATTTTTTTTGGAAAAACATGGACTATCTCAAGGCTACAAGTCCATCTCCAGAGATCTTAATGTTCTTGTGTCCACTGTGCGCAATATCATCAAGAGGTTTACAGCCCATGGCACTGTAGCTAACCTCCCTGGACATGGACGGAAGAACAAAATTAATGAAAAATTACAACCAAGGAATGGTGGATAAAGAGCCCCGATTAACTTCCAAACAAATTCAAGCTGATCTGCAGACACAGGGTACAACAGTGTCAGCTCGCACTATCCGTCGCCATCTGAATGAAAAGGGACGCTATGGTAGGAGACCCAGGAGGACACCACTGCTGACACAAAGGCATAAAAAAGCAAGACTGGAGTTTGCCAAAACTTATGTGACAAAACCACAATCCTTCTGGGAGAACGTACTGTGGACAGATGAGACAAAAGTAGAGCTTTCTGGTAAAGGACATCATGGCACTGTTTACACAAAAAGAAATGAGGCCTTCAAAGAAAAGAACACAGTCCCTGCAGTCAAACATGGTGGAGGTTCAAAGATGTTTTGGGGTTGCTTTGCTGCTTCTGGCACTGGATGCCTTGACTGTGTGAACGGTATCATGAAATCTGATGATTACCAAAGAATTTTGGGGCGCAACGTAGTGGCCAGTGTCAGAAAACTGCGTCTCCACCAGAGGTCATGGGTCTTCCAGCAGGACAATGACCCCAAACACACTTCAAAAAGCACTCAGAAATTGTTACAAACAAAGTGCTGGAGAGTTCTGAAACGGCCAAAATTCCAGTATAGAGGTGTAGGAAACTCATTCATGGTTACAGGAAGTGATTGATTTCAGTTATTTTTTCCAAAGGAGGTGCTACCAAATATTAAGTTAAGGGTGCCAATAATTTTGTCCAGTGCATTTTTTGGGTTCTGTGTGGAATTGTATCAGATTTGACTTTTCTTCTCTGTTTTTTTGTGTTGTTCCAATGCAAATAAAAAAAAATAAACATGTGAGTACCAAAACATTTGCAACTGCAACAATTTTCTGAGAGAAGGGTTGCATTTTCTGACAGAATTGCAAGGGTGCCGATTTTTGGCCATGACTGTGGTAGCTGTTAGACCAAAAACACTTTACAAACTTCTAAGCAACACCCTAGCAACCTCATAACAACCACCCAAAACCCCTAGCAACCATATACTGTAGTAGCTGTTGTACCAAAAACACTCTACAAATGCCTTAGCAACACCCTAACAACCACCCAGAACACACTAGTGACCTCACAACCACCCAAAAACCCCTAGAACCATATAGTAGCTGTTGGACCAAAAACTCTTCAAATGTCTTAGCAACACCCTAGCAACCTCATAACAAACACCTGAAAAAAAAACCTAGCAACCATATAGCAGCTCCTGGCCAAAAAAAATTGTTCTCAACCTTAACCGGATGAATTAAATGGAAACGAGGCACAGAGGTAAAGACGTAACATTGGCACTGCAATAGCATGTTCCTTTGACTGACTCATTACATCCTGGCAAACGGTTTGAGGAAAGTTTCCTCATCCAATCCATCTGAACAGTTTGAGCTAAATCAAAGCTCTCCTCAGTATCTGCTTGTTCACTGTACGCCGCGTGGGTTTCTCACATTAGCAGTGGTTGAAGCAAGCGGCCCAATTTAAAGCACTTTGAGGTTCTGGACAAAACGCCATCCATATTTTGTGCCGTTCCTGCGCCAAAAACCTGAGTGGTGAATAATGTACGGTAGAGCCGGACAGGGTGGAAATGAGCAAACACACACGCTGAATTTATTACTGCCTCTAATGGGCCAAATGCATTACAATGCCATTTGTGATATGTAGCGCTACACAACCTTTCTGCCTATTATAAATTAATGCAAGGCTGGAGACGATAGATGCTGCATTTCAGACTCCAGACTTTCAAGAACACAACAAACTTTCAGAAGAGAAGCTTTAGCTGCACAACAGAAAACACAAAAGATCAAATCAAATTACACGCAGCACTCATTCTGCTGAATCTTACGACACGCATCAAACATTCAGTGTATTTTTTGCAAAAGTTTGGGTTGGAAGATTGCTTGATGTTTTTGAAAAGTCTTTTCTGCTCACCAGGGCTGTTTATTTGATCGATAATACAGTAAAAATTGTGAAATATTATTTTAATTTAAAGTAACTGTTTTCTATGTCAATATCTGTTAAACTGTCATTTATTTCTGTGATCAAATCTGAATTTTCAGCATCATTACTCTAGTCTTCAGTGTCACATGATCTTCAGAAATCATTCTAATATGCTGATTTGCTGCTAAAGAAACATTTCTGATTATTAGCAATGTTGAAAACAGTTGTGCTGCTCAATATTTTTGTGGAAATGCCAATTTCATGCCTAGCAAGCATATAGCAGCTGTTCGACCAAAAACTCCCTACAGACTTCATAGCAATTCCCTAGCAACCATCCAGAACACCCTAGCAACCTCTTAACTACCTCTCAAAAACCTTAGCAACCTTAGCAGCTGTTCGACCAAAAAAAAAAAAAAAAAACTCTACAGACTTCTTAGCAACTCCTTAGCAACCATCCAGAACACCCTAGCAACCATACAGCAGATGTTTGACCAAAAACGCCCTACAGACTTCATAGCAATTCCCTAGCAACCATCCAGAACACCCTAGCAACCTCTTAACCCCTCAAAAAACCCTAGCTACCATATAGCAGCTTCTGGATCAAAAACACTTTAGAGACTTCTTAACAACACTCTAGCAACCACCCAGAACACCACAGCAACTGTTTAACAACTGCTGGACAACAAAACAGGCAAAATATTACCCTAGAGACTGTTTAGCAACCACCCAAAACAACCTAGCAACCTCATAGAAACCATCAAGCAACCCTGGTAAAACATTAGTGAGCTTTAAACATGCAAACATCAGTCAGATTTCATTCAAGAATTTAACTTCAGCTGAATCTTACAAAGGCCTGAAAACATTCAATGTTTTATACAATAAATATTCTAAACAAACCCCTGACATCAAGTATTAAAATTCAGCGTGTAACTCACAAACACCCTGGCGACCACCCAAAACACCCTAGCAACACAACAGAGAGAAGAATGAAACACAGATTTCCTTTCTAAAAGTCAAGTTTGCTTTGAGATCTGTCACTGTATGAAATGCGTTGAATGAAACACAACAAAGCGTCTCCTGTTGGCTTTGGCTTCGGGGGGAATCTCACAGCTTGTGTTGGCCGCGACGATGACGGCTGCTCTCAGCCAAACGCAGCGAGCAGATCCGCTCGAACCCCTGACCGCACTCGTGCTCCCATGAGCCTCCTCTGCCGAGCCGCGGCCGCACACGTGGACGCATGTGAAAACAATTACACTGAGTGCATGTGTTCGGCTATTTGTGCTAAATTACACAGGTTAGTGAATTAAGGGCCATTTACATAGCTGAAGTCTCTCGTCAGCACACGTGCATCAGCGGCGCTGAGTTTGCATCCAGATCAGCGTTCAAACCCACAAAACAGCCCTCAGTACACACTAGGGCTGTCAAAAAAAATTTGAATTTTGAATATTCGTTGAATTTAAAATAAAAATCCACTTTCAATGCAAAATTTCTACGTCAGGCAGCCTTATCAGGGGAACACAAGATGCAATGACTATGCAGGTGTCATTGCATTTTAATGCTTTTTTTAGCCTATCCAGTTGAACCCACTGGATGCCGTGCTGTTCATTCAAAATATTGCGGAAAAAGAGAACATCAATGCGGAGATGATGTTGTTTACGTTAAAACTGAAACCAAGCCGTTCACACAGAACGCATATTTATCGCATTTTCTAGATAGACATCTATCACCGTTGCACTCACATCTCGCACAAGAGAGCTGCATGTTTAGAAAGCCATGTAAAATTAATGCAAGTTCAACTTTAAAAAACATGTCTTGAGACTTTATGGTGGTTTTTTCCCCATCCCACTGCATCTCATGTTTTTAAATAAAAAAAATACTCTTTGTGATTTGTTTTTGGTCCTTTGTATTAAACTATACATACATGATGCTGTTTTGTTTCTAATTGTTTAAGCAACTTAATTACTTATATAGTTTATAACAATTATTTTAAACATGATGCACTTTTTTCAAAGATAGTCATGTTATTTTTTTGCTTTGTAGAAACGTGCATTAGTAATATTTTGCTCGATACGCCCTCTTGTGGCCTCAGGAGAGAAACCAAAAGCTTTTTTAGGTTGTTTGAAAAACAAAACTGCATACTGCCTACTGCCAAAATGCACCATATTTCACAGTATACTGCAAGCTATTTTTAATATAAAAATATAAAAAATATTATTACTATAACTTAATATTTAAGTTTTTATTGTATTACAAATGCTGAACTATTCTTAAAACTTTAATGTAGTTCAATTGTAATTCAAAAAAAAAATTGTATGCATGTATGCATATATACACACATACTTATTTTTAAGTATTAAGTTTTATGTATATACACCATAGAAAAAAATCTAATATATTTTTAAAAACTTTTTACATAAAATATTTTTTAAAATACTTTTTTTAAACATCATTTTTAAAATGTATTTAAAAAATAAAATTTCGCTTTTAAGCTTTATGCTTATATATAGTAAAACAAAATGTAGTTTAAAAAAATAGTAAAAATACTATTTTTTTCCAACACAATAACCAGCATCTAGTTATCATCTTACAAATAAATCATAAATTTGCATTTTAAAACAAATTGTGTCTTATCATTTGGCAGTCTGTTTAGGTAAAGTAAAGAGGTTATAAATAAAGGCTGTTACGGCTTCCAGTTCATTCATCACACTGTAAATGGAAGGTCAAGTCAAGTGCATTGCATTGTTGGATACAGTATTTCACACACTGTGCTCTAGTTGTATATTGTGCATTTTGACATTCGCAGTATTTCAGTCAGGTGTTCCACTGTGACAGTAAACACACAGCAGCGCTAGTATGAGTAGTACAGTAGTGTGTTATTGTGAGTCTCTCTCTAGTTGAGTGTGTTGTGTGGAGGTAAATCACAGCAGTGTGTGAGTCCGTGTTAAACAGCATCTGCGTCCGGATCGAAGCTCGTCCCCTCATAACTCACACTGGAAGTGCCTGACGCGACGCGCTCACAAATCACGCTCACCATTAATATCCTCAATGAGAGCGCCAGCCTTCTACAGCTCCTGAACTTTACGGCGTTTCCATTGATCAGCGATCCACAACAACAAAACGCTGCTTATTTATCGCTCTGGAGTGTTACTCAGGCCCTGATTAAAACATCTGTCACAGACGGGACGCTGAAAAAGGCTAAATGATCGCTGCTGTTTCCATTAGCCTCTGGAGAGAGAGAGAGAGACTGTAACTAAAGCCCATGAGGAGATCAACAGGTCAACGAGGAGGAGTAATTAAGTGCCCTAACCAGGTGCCAGCTGAAGTTTTTCACTGAAAAAAGCAAGTACTGTACAGTAGGGCTGGGCAATATTTCAGATTTTATTGATTCATTTGAATTTAATGTTTTGCCATGATTTAATTTTTTAGAAATCGAGGAATCTCGATTTTGAATAGAACTATTACCAAATGTTAGAATTACACAATTTGACAATATGCCCACGATAACTGTGAAGAGAAAATAATGATCCAACTGCATGTCGGCGCGCGTGATTAACTGCTCATGCAAGACACACTCTGTGAAGGACCATAAGTAGAATATATCGCTGGAGACCATTCAGTGGCAATAAATGGCTGCAGTGTTCAAGGCTGCATGCAACAATAAACAAACAGCCCGATCAGAATAGTGTGATTCATGAAGAAATGACTGTTCTGGTCTCCTGACCGACTCATTTCACACAGCAGACGCATCTCTCGTTCACACACTGAAGAACTGAGAATGAGTGAAGTGCTGGAAAAACAACCTGCTGCACCGCGGCTCTCTTCTGGAAACTGACCAACCGTTCTCAGCAATATAACAGCAGCCCAAACAGAAGCACATTTTAGTCGCACCTAAAAATGTCTGGATGCCATTCATTGGATCATATAATATCAACGCGTGTCTTTTACTGTAAATAAAAATGTAAATACAAAGAGAGAAAATCTAAGAAAATCTTCTGGAGTGAATATAAATATTATTTGTTTTTATTTAAAGTTTCAATTTTGTATTACATTTTTTATTTTATTATTTTATTTTTACTTATTAAATCAAATATAAAAAAAACAAATAAAAACAAGAAACAAGAATAAAGAAAACAAAAACAACAATAAAAACACATAAAATAAACTTAAGATTTTTCCTTTTTTCATTTGAATTTTTATATATGATTTTGTTAAGTATTTATTATTTTTATATTTAATTATTAACACAAAAATTGCATAATATTAAAATATTTTTTAAAATACATGAAAAATGTTGTTATCTTTAATGATTTATTTAGGTATTTATTTTTATATTTAATTATTAATACACAAAAAATTGCATAAAATAAAAATGTTTACAAATACATGAAATATTTAAAATACATCAAATATTTGGTTATATTTATGATTTATAAATTTTTATTTTTATATATAGTTATTAATGCAAAAAATTCAAACAAATGTATCTGTTATATTTATGATTTATTTAAGTATTTATTTTTATATTTAGTTATTAATGCACAAAATGCATCAAATAAAAATATATTTAAAATACATTTATATTTAAAATACATCAAATATTTGGTTATATTTATGATTTATTTAAGTATTTTTATTTAATTATTAATACACAAAAAAATTTGCATTAAAAATCTTTTAAAACACATGAAATGTTTTATCTGTTACCTGCATGTCATGCATCAAATGTGTTGTTATATAATTAAAATATTAACTTGAAATCTCAGGGATAAGTACGAATTTCAGCTGAAAGGGGTTTGACTGATAAAACCTTTGTGATTACCTGATCTAATAAATCATATTCACACACCTTTCTAGTGTCACTATATTGTCTGAGACGGGTTTGTAAAGCTATCTGGGTTTGAGACACAGAGAGACATGCAACGTCAAGCTCGATTTCTGTCTGTGGATATATACTCTTCAGGACAAGGCTGCTGGACGGAGTGAGGTCAGCAGCTGCCTATAAACACCAGCACTGTGATTGGTGCAATTAAGGATGCTGCTTTTGTTAGCAACACTAAATGAGGAAAACCGCAACAAGAATGTAAACGCAACACACACTCCTCCATGTCGTCTCAGTTCCTGTTTGTGTGTGTGTGTGTGTCAGGTGTGTGCTGTAGTGTGTTTGGACTCACAGGCGATCCGGACGTGGGCTTTACGGCTCTTGGTGGTTCCTGCAGAGCTCCAGGCCACACACTGACACCAGAAATCCTCCAGACCGAAGAGCTCCTCCACCTGCTGACGGGTGATCTCGATACTGGCCTCCCGCACCACCAGACCTGCAAACGCACACACACACATTAGGTTTCTGTGAATTGTGGGGACTTTCCATAGACTTCTATTACTTTTATACTGACCAAACTATATTTTCTATACCCTAACCCTAAACCTACCCCTTACAGAAAACCTGTTTGCATTCTTACACTTTCAGATAAACATCATTTACTATTTTTAATCATATTTTTCCCCTCCTGGGGACAGCAGGCAGGTCCCCACAATGTCAAAAATGTCAGGTTTTACTATCCTTGTGGAGACATTTGGTCCTTACTATGTAGCATAAACAACTACACACACACACACGCACACGAACGCACTCTCTCTCTCTCTCTCACACACAGACACACACACACACACACACGTACGTTTGTTTTTGTGAATTGTGGGGACATTCCATAGGCATAATGGTTTTTATATTGTACAAACTGTATTTTCTATTGCCCTACACCAACCCTACACCTAAACCTACCCCTTACAGGAGACTTTGTGTATTTTTACTTTCTCAAAAAAACTCATTCTGTGTGATTTATAAGCCTTTTGAATTATGGGGACATGGGGAAATATCCTCATAAACCACCTTCTCCTTGTAATACCTATGTCATACCCATGTCATTATACAAATTTGTGTCCTCATATGTCACAAAAACACGCACACAGACACACTCTTACACATGCACACACACACACACACACACACACACGCACACACACGCACTCTCACACATGCACTCTCAGACACACACGTGCGCACTCTCACACACACAAACACACACACAAGGATGTGCAGTCTAACAGCTCTCACGCGTGACCTCCGCCCGTAATCCAAGTGTTTTCTAAAACGAGCTGGTTATTGTGAAGCCCTCAGGCAGGAATTTCAAATCCATCCCCTTAAACAGAGAATGAATCTCCAAGACTGCCTGTCAAGATCACATGTGTCAGCAACAGAACTCATTTTCACTATTTCATAAGAAGCTGTGTGTTAGTGATTTTAACACACATCTGCTTCACGTACCTATATAATCGTGGTAAAATCAGTGTAATGAATTTCTGTGTAGCTCATAAAAATTATAAAAATAACAATTATAAATATTTTAAAAATATATTTAATATAATTATGAAAATTACAGTCATCATCATCATTATTATTTTTGTTATTATTATTAAAACTAATTTTAACAAATAAATATGATAAAATAATGATTTTTTTTTTTTAAAGATTTATTTTTGGCTAATTTAGCTGAACTGGATGATGACATCACTGAATCATCAATGAATTGACTTTAGCTGGAAAAATAACTCTTTGTTATTGTCTTCTTGCATTATTGACAAACTATTTTCCTGTTGACACTGTAAAGCTGCTTTGACACAATCAGTATTGTATAAAGCACTATAGAAATAAAATTGAATAAAGGTTTTATATATATATTTATATATTAATTAATCTACATTGTTAATCCTTTTGATCTTTTATTTAAAAAAAATAAGAAGAATTTAAAATGGGGGGAAATATCATTATGAAATAAATGTTTTTCTCAAATTCACATTGGACACAATTATTGGCACCCCTAGAAATTCTTATTTCCAATGTTATGAAAACAGCATTTTCCATCTTAGAAACATTGCCAAGCTACGGAACATGTTACCTGTTTCTGATGCAGAAAAGCTAGTTCATGCATTCATGACCTCTAGACTGGACTATTGTAAAGCACTGCTAGCTGCTTGCCCGGCATCTTCAATAAACAAGCTACAGGTAGTGCAAAATGCAGCGGCTAGAGTCCTTACCAGGTTTTACAGTCTCTGCACTGGCTACCTATTAAGTTCCGTATCAGTTACAAAATATTATTACTTGCCTATAAGGCCCTTAATGGTTTAGCTCCTGCGTACAATCCAACCTGCTCCCTAAGGTCGCAAAACTCTGGACTCTTGGTAGTGCGTAGTAGGGGTGGGTGATATAGCCTCAAAATTATATCACGATATTTCAAGAATATTTGCGATAACGATATTTATGACGATATGCAAAAAAATATGGAACAACGTTTTATTGGTGATTGCAGCTGGCAGGCAGCAGCATTTATTAGTGCAAACACAATGAAGGGCAATTTCCATCCTTTTCCAATGAGCTACTGTCATTGATGACAGACTACCCAATTCGAATTGTAAATCTATTGTCATGAGGTGGCAGAAGCAGCATTATAGTGCAATTGTAGTGACCAGTGTTGGGCAAGTTACTTTAAAAAAAGTAATTAGTTACAGTTGCTAGTTGCTTCTCACAAATAGTAACTAATCATTATAAAAGTAACCAATTACCAGGGAAAGTAACTACTGTGTTACTTTTTTAAAAAGAATGTTCAAATATGTCAAATAACTTGGATGCCTCCAATATTAAATGTTAAATTAATGAAATGGACACTACATGGAATAAATTATTATTTTTAAACATTGTACACTAATACAAAACAACCATTTAAAAATACTTATTTAACACTGAACATTTTTTTAACATTCTAGCAGACATTATACCAAACAAAGCACAATTTCAC
>NC_081164.1:25477102-25617102 GCF_012432095.1 Onychostoma macrolepis | reverse complement strand
TCACTGTGCCTAACGGCACGCTTCAGATGTGACGGCACAGCCTCTTGCACCTTCTTCATTATAATATCCAGAAGGAGGTTGTAAAGCTCTAGACTGGAGCTCAGTGTATTCCTAAGATATGTTCTGGCTGAGGTGAGACTCACAGTAGTGTGCTGGATGGGCCATGGGCGGATGATGCTGAAGATGTCCGTTCTGATGGTGAGGCACAGTGGGGGTGAAGTTACTGTTCCTCGTCCAGGTGGAGGTGGCATCTGTGGACAGAAGAACAGAGAGCGCACATCTAACACCGGACATGTTGTCACCAATCAGATTTACTCATGCTCTGAATACTGAATGCAGGAGATGCTGAAAAGCTTTCGGACTCTAGGAGGAGCTGCTGGGTGGAGGTTCACTGATGGCTTACTGTGATGGTACGTGGAGGGCTGGCCGGGGGGAAAGCCATTCTGCTGTGAGCCCTGCCCCGTCCCAGAGGCAATCTGCAGCAGACCTTCGCTGCTATGGCTTCCTGAGAGAACGCTATTGGGCTGAGCTGGGGAGAGAGGGCGGCATGCATACATCAACACACACAAACCATGAAACACCAGGACTGGGCGGCGTGACCGCAAGCGTGCATCACTGTATGAGCCAGTTCATATCATGGCATCAATACAAATCAGAATATGTGTGATGTGTGCAATCTAGGAAAACCCACCACATTGTGAAAAGTCTCACAATTAAAAGTCACTTAACTGCGGTAAAAGACTTATTTTAGTCACTGTACATGTTGTGCAAGATACAAAAATGACCCCAAGGAAACAAATGTGCAAACATTTGAATATTAAGTGTATATCTGTTCATAAAGCATCACAGATTACAGCACGCAGGCTATCTGCAATTCTTCTCCAGTTCTAGATAACCATACATAACCAGACTGCAACTTGTAGGTTTGTGTTCTAAACTTGTAGTTTATTTCACGCTGTCACCGTTTGAACTAAATGAAAGTAATGCATAGCGTTAATATGAAAATGGTGCTGGTCCCTTTAAGAACGAGAGCTCTATAAGGAGCGCTATACTGAGTCATTACACAAGCAGACTAGCTAACGTTACCCTGAACTTTGCATGCCGTAGTTCACACGGGACTAGCGGAAAATGTGCACTGAAACACCTTTATTATATACGTTACATGGTTTATTTTGAAAGGTTAACTGTCTTTGTAGTGTTAAGGGAAAGCACCTCCGCAGCACATGTTAGCAAACTAGAGAAAGACAGTCTTTACTGCTTGCCACAATAAATCTGCACTAAATTTTCTGCACTGAACAAGTGAATTTTACCAAGATATTTCAGATATGATAGACAAAATGTTACAGAATAGTAATTTAATGAAAACCCAATTGACAAAAACAAAAATTGACATTCAACCTATTTTTTGAATAATTTCATTTGAATTTTTTAAATGAATTTAAATTTAAAATGTAAAACAAATTAAACACTTATAAGTTTATATAAAAATGTGCAATTTTGATTTAATATACAACTAAATTTGAGTGTTAAATTAACTGTTTAATTAAAATTGATTTGATTAATTAACTGATTATTAAATAAATTGTATTGTTTTTTTTTTCTTTTTTCCTAAATGAAAATGTTTTATTGTTTTAACGTTTTATTTCAATGTTGGTGTTTTGGTAAAGATGTCATAATATTATATAAATCTTATTAGATTTTAATTAAACTTAACCTGATGTGTTTGAATAAATCAGTCATGAACAAGATTTTATTACAGCCACTGTTAATTGCTTCGACAACATTTCAATAAAATTAACTTAAAAATTAGTAGTTTTTAGATCAACTTTTTAATGAGTATTGATTCATTTTAATAAATCTATTAAACTTTGTTTTTAGCTTCAGTTTTTGGCTAAACTCAAATTTTGTCTTTCTGCGTTTCCGTTAAAAAAAAATCATTATGATACATTACTTAATAATAGTTTTGTACAGAAATAAATGTGTGTATGGATTTACATATGCATTTGCACAACATGTCCCACTCTGTATTTTCGCATCATTCTCATGTGTAAATAACTTAACAGTATAAATGCTATAGCAGAATGTCTACGGTCACAGCGCCCAGCCCTATTCAACACCAATGAAGAACACGATGCCTCCACAAACGAGAAAGCTTTTCAGCATGGCCTATGCGTTTAAGGATATGAGCGAGCGACTGTAACGTGTCGTACTTGTGGATCCCACAGCGATGCTGGAGAATGCGGAGGTGGAGGCCGAGCTGCTGCCCTCTGCTGGCGGGAGCATGGCGGGCGTGTTGAAGGGCTCCGGGGCCACCGGTCGGGAGGGAGGGTGTTGAATCGTCTGCATGTGTCCCTCAGTGCTGGGCAGAGACTGCTGCCCTTCATAATCATACTCATCCTTCACCATCAGACCCGACGGACCTGAAAACAATCATATAGAGACACATTACATCACGCCAACATGAAACTGCATCTGAAAAACAGTTTACTTCCATAATGTGTCATGTTTGATTGAATGCTAAATAGGTTGCTGACGGTCATTTCAGAGGCGAAGCAAGTTATTACACTTTAACTACACTTTTTTGACTCTAGGAGAATTCACAACAGTATTAATTTCATCAACAACATTATTCACAGACAAAAACAAGACTAAACAAAACTAATTAAATAAAAGACAGTTTTGAATGACAATTTATGACAAAAATCTATTGACCTTTATGAACATAAAAACAAGACTTAAGTTCTCTTTCACATCTTACTGCACTTGAATGGACAAATACACACAAAATTATGTAGAAATGTCCATTTTGGTGAGTATTGACATTAACAGTCGGTTAAGTCTTAAATCAACAAACTTTTGGGTATATTGTATATTAGAATATCGGATGCGTGTCAGTAAATTGGATCCATGCATAAATATATATATATATTTTTTTTTTGTTTCTTAGTTCTTAGAGTGACAGCAGCCTAATAAACCTGCTATATATTTGTGTGTGTGTGTGTGTGCTTGCATATGTATTTGTATGTAAATTAAAAATTGTTTTAAATGCATAACAGATATGTATTATATATACACACACAACATAAAATATGTTTTATAACATCATTTATAATATTGGGTCTTAAAGTGACGGCAAACTAATACATTTGCTACAGCCTGTGTCCTTAAAGGGACAGTTCACCCAAAAATAAAAATCATAATTTTTTCTCCCTCATGTTGTTCCAAACCTGTATCAATGGCTTTATAGATATTCATAGATACAGTTGTTTGTCCCTATTGACTCCCATAGTATGGAAAAAACTACTATGGAAGTCAATAGTGACCATCACCTGTTTGGCAACCATTATTCCTCAAAATAACTTCTTTTATGTTCCACACAAGAGAGAAACTCATATAGGTTTGGAACAACATGAGGGACAGTAAATTTTCATTTTTGGGTGAATTATCCCTGGATTAATCTCTTCAACAAGGATAAAAACACTCAGAAACCAAGTCTTTTTTTTCATAGAGTATCACTCACCAGAGCCTGACAGTGTAAGTCCAGATAAATCTAGAAAAAAGCACAGGATAGTTGAATTAAATAGAGGCCATAATGAATGAGCTTTACGCTATTAAAACAAACATGAAACGAACCTATTCCAGGAGACACGACTCTCTCGTAATGGTAAGGGTTCACACACACGCTGTCACACTTCAGGTCAAAGGCAAACTGGCAGTACTTGACATGTTTCAACTCATTCTTATGAAGGTCCGGCCATCGCCATAACCGTGCATAAATGACATGTGGGAATCCTTTACGACCAGCCACCTAAAGGCAGAAGAGCGTTACAGGAACAGCCATTTAGAATGACATACCACTAGAAGTGTGTGATATTGACACAAAATGATGTGTTGCATATGTTTGTATAAAATCAATATCACATTTGTAATCATGCTGATGTTAGGATAAAAAAAGGCACTCTTCATGTGATATTGACTAACTATATGAAATTATATAAATATATACATTTTCTGTCTCCGTATCTTGATTTTTGTGATCATTCTAAATGCATTTTAATAGACTGAATCATGCAGTGAAAGAACGCACTCTAAATTCACACGCGCACTAGTCTAACCTACTAGACTTCATCAGGTAACGTTAGTGTGCACTCGGTAGGTGCGTTTTGTTTGGTTTCACACACCCCTACATAACACACACACACACACACACACATATATATACAGATACAATCTGAAGAGTGTGGAAGCAGTCCTGTCGCACCTGCAGACGTCCGTCTAGTGTTCTCTGTATGGTCACACATTTGCTGGGATGAGCACCGTTGGTGGTGATGGCAGTGATGAGCGAATCCAGCTCGTCTTTCTTCTCCTTCAGTTTCTTCACCAGACTCTCAATGGCCCGTTTGGCGAACGTCTCGCTCTCGCCGCCCTGCCTGTGACACATCAGACTGTGCACGATGCTCAGACAGGCATCGTTACTGGTGGGCGTGTTTGTGATGGACATCCTGCGCTGGTTATCGGCCTCAGAGAGACTCCTGTGTGCCGTTTCAAACTTGTTTCAGCAAAACACTGGCACCAGTGAAAGGTCCATCCAAACGGCCCCTGCGGAAGAATTGAGATTGATATTGTTAATGAGCAATTGAGGGGTTTCCCTAAATCATATTGCATGCTTTTATAGAAAAAAATATATATTTGAAATGAGTTGACATTATGGAAATCTGTTTCAACTTTATCTCTCACAACTGTGAGTTTGCATCCTGAAATTCTTGACTACTTTCCTCAGAACCGTAAGAAAAACTCAATTGAAAATTACAAATTCAGTTCTGAGGGAAAAAAAATTCAGCTCACGATTCATTTTCTTATGAGTTTATATCATGCAGTTCTCACTTTATAACTCGCAATCGTTTATATCACACAATTGTGAAAAAAGTCAGAATTGTTAGATAAAGTCACAACTACCTTTTTTTTATTTTTAATTCAGTGGCCGCAACAAGCTTCCATTATATATGTATATGAGGGGGTTCTATATATTTATACATACAATATATGGGGGAATTATAATAAATATATATATATATATATACACACACATGCATACTGAAATATAAATAAAATACATAAAAATATTATATGTAAAATATACAATACATTAAAAATGTACACATTATTTATATTAAAAAGCATTATATAATATTAAAACGCGATTTATATTACGTCAGAATTTCAATTAGATATTCGGATATTGGTTTTAGTAAAGCTAAAAGCTAACCATCTGAAAGCGTTTAAAGCAAATATAAGCACTTAAATAAATCTCTAGAGCTGAAAGTGAATCTGATTAATAACAATGACAGCACAAACATGCTGTTTACTAAGGGTTTAATTGGATAAAGCGTCTCACACCACAATAATCCTTCACACACTTGATTTCAGACAAGCTGCGAAGACTTATAAAGGTGTAGAAGTGCCGTGAAGTCATGAATGTGATGACAGTGATGTATAAATGAGCTGAAGTGAATGTAAACAACGCGAGATCTGCGCGTTAGCATAACATGCTAATGCTAGCAGACTAGCGGCTGTTGCTTCAGACTTTAACTTATGATATAAACAATTAAAACACATTTAAATGTGAAAATTTGTATTGAAATGACATACCTGTTATGTATCCTGTGAATGAGTCTGTCTTTATCTGTCCAGTTTTGGTGGTTTTGATGTGAATCTTTTTAGCGGCTACCGCGCATAACACACTTCAACCGGACCGCGTTCCGCTGATATCTACAGCGATTTAAAGCGTCGACAGATCTGAAGAGATCTTCATTTAAGCGAGAACTCTGTTAGACGTGATTTGGCTCAATATAGTATTAACAGGATGGCAAAAACAGTCACTGCGCTCAACAAAAACAAACAATGTAGTGTCGACGTACCACCTCACACCCTGCTGCGCAATATGGCGAGCTGCGCATGCGCACTGCACTGAGTCCGGCTGCGCCTCAAAACACACCGAGCTGACTATGTTTACACCTGTTTGGGCATCAGGGACATTCTAAGTCAGTCAAATTATCTATTCTGTCTGTTTTCTTTTTATTATATAATTAAAAAAAAAAAACCTTGCTATGTGTACTGGGTTAAGCTAACTGAGACTTGTTATAGCACTTGCATATTGTTGCTCTTTTGTTGATTTTGATTGCTTCTATTGTCCTCATTTGTAAGTTGCGTCTGCTAAATGACTAAATGTAAATATATATATATATACATATACATATCTATCTCTATAGACTGGAGTTATCTGGGACCTTTCTTCTGTTTTAAAGATGTTTTCGATTGTTCGATTACTCAAAATAGAATATAGGAAAATATAAATTAATCAATTAATGTGTAAATTTATTACATACATAGTATAATATTACATTTTACGCACTCCGAAGTCCCGATTCGAATCAAAAGATTCTCAAACCCTCTCCCAAATAAAACGATTCGCGATACATGATACGAACTGAATCAAAAGATTCGAAAATCCGCTCAGAATTTCCGATTTGGATCAAATGATTCTCAATCCGCGCTTCAAGTCCCGATCTGAATCTAATGATTCGTGATACGAGCTTTGAAGACACTCCCCGCGTCCCAATGTGCACGCTATCCATCCTAAATTCTATGTGATATTAGTAATTTTCACTATTTAGGGCAGATAGGGTGGATAGTATGCACATTGGCACACAGGGCCTATCTGAATCAAATGATTCGTGCTCTGAATCGAGCACTTCGAAACAGTGAATCATTTTGCGACGTATGGTTTAAAACCCTCTGGTTGTGTTCGGGTCAAATTGACCCGGACAAGATTTTCTTTTTCCCGAAAATACTAGTTAATGTTATCGCATTGGACTCAAACTTACTGACTTTGTTCACACAGGGTATAAGTAGCCTGCTTCTCAGAATTATTATTATTTTTTTTAGAATTTTCCTAATTTTTTGTGGGTTTTATTTCACCTGGTAACACTTGTGGTGTTCCCGGACTCCAAACAATTGCTTATAAATCTCTTATTATGCTATATTATCACCAAATATTGGATTCAATCTTTTTGTCAACTTGTTTTCTTTAATTTAGGACTGGTTTTGTGTTTCTATTTGCATCTGATTAATCGTAGGCCTCATTTATCTGAGTTTTTTTTTGAGTGAAAAAAGCATTTTTTATGAATAATTTTCACAATATAAGATAAAAAATTATGAAAATGTGCACTGTTTATCACACTAGTGTGCTTTAATGTTTAATCAGGAAGTTTTCTTTTAAATGCTTTTATTTTGTACAAAATTGCACAAAGTCACACTCGTCAAAAATGGCCTGCCATTGAAAGTGAATGGGGAAGATCACAAAAAACAGCACCAGTACTCTGTGAGACCATGAAAGCCCCAAAACCTATTGAGTTATCATAAAAGCATATTGCATGCAGTTCAGGGTAGGAGGAAACAGGTTTAATACTCACAATAGTTTGTATGCATGGATGTGTGTGTGTGTGATAGCGTGGGTATACATGCATCCACACACACACAGGTCCAAGGCCTTTATGTTTGCAAGCACAGCATGCTCCTGAACACTAGTTGTTTCTCTGTTCCATTCACTTTCAATGGCAGGCCATTTTTGACAAGTGTGACTTTGTGCAATTTTGTACAAAATTAAAGCATTTAAAAGTAAGCCTCCCGATTAAACATTAAAGCACACTAGTGTGAGAAACAGTGCAAATTTTCATAATTTTTTATCTCATATTGTTAAAATTATTCATAAAAAATGCTTTTTTCACTCAAAAAATGAGGTGCCTCCTTTCAGATAAATGAGGCCTACGATTAATCAGATGCAAATAGAAACACAAAACCAGTCCTAAATTAAAGAAAACAAGTTGACAAAAAGATTGAATCCAATATTTGGTGATAATATAGCATTATGAGAGATTTATAAGCAATTGTATTTATTATGTAATTTTTATTTTTATTTCTTAAAATCAATATTTTTTTAATCTGTTACTTATTTACTATTTGCTAATAAAAATTAAATTAGATTTGAATTATTTTTAGAATTCCGATGAACAGGTGCAGGTATAAAGGTATATGGTTTCAGCCTACAGCTCCTGCAGTTATGGATAATGTGTGTTTTTCCGAGCAGCGCTGAGGAAAGCTTTCTCGTTGTCGTGTGTGTACTGTATATCAGTTCTGTAGTGTATGGCTCCCGATATGCCTCCGTATCTCCTCCTAAAGGTCTTTACATTAAAACACTTAGTGCTTCAGATAAGAGTCCAGACTAAACAGATACCTGTGCAATTTTATTGACGCAAGAGAGAACGTTTGCTTAAGTGAGCATCTACAGGTTTATTCACATCACACACAAACAAACTCTGCAAGGCTCGTCAATCAAAAATAAATACATTTCCTGTATATATATATATATATATATATATATATGTATGTGTGACCCTGGACCACAAAACCAGTCTTAAGTGTCAATTTTTCGAAATTGAGATTTATACATCATCTGAAAGCTGAATAAATAAGCTTTCCATTGATGTATGGTTTGTTAGGACGATATTTGAAAATCTGGAATCTGAGGGTGCAAAAAAATCTAAATATTGAGAAAATCACCTTTAAAGTTGTCCAAATGAATTCTTAGCAATGCATATTACTAATCAAAAATGAAGTTTTGATATATTTACGGTAGGAAATTTACAAAATATCTTCATGGAACATGATCTTTACTTAATATCCTAATGATTTTTGGCATAAAAGAAAAGTCTATAATTTTGACCCATACAGTGTATTGTTGGCTATTGCTACAAATAAACCCCAGCGACTTAAGACTGCTTTTGTGGTCCAGGGTCACACACACACACATATATATATATATATATATATATATATATATAGTTTATGCCATAAAACATGTATTGTCTCTGCACTTCCCCAATTCTTTACATAGTATACACTGAACACATCTTCAAACAATAAATTAAATGAAAAACTGATATTTTCTGATTGCAGTCAAGAGCATTATAAATAGACTACATTCTCTTCTGTCCTTGGGTTGCCAGGTATTCATTCCTAGAATCAACACACATCAGTAAAATAATGTATGTATAATGTAATAATGCATTCCACAAAGGTTCTTTAGATTATTAAAATGTTCTCCAAACTAAAATAAAAATGGTTCTTGAAGGAACTGATCGCTGAAAGGTTCTTTGAGGAACTAAAAAGGGTTCTTCTACACCATTGCTGTGAAAAGCTTTATTTTTAAGAGTGTATAGTAAAAAGTTCAAAGATACTTCACTCTTTAAACTAAAGGTTCTTTATTGGCACTGACAGTTCCATGAAAACCTTTAGCATATGTGACCCTGGAGCACAAAAGCAGTCTTAAGTCGCTGGGGTATATTTGTAGCAATAGCCAACAATACATTGTATGGGTCAAAATTATAGACTTTTCTTTTATGCCAAAAATCATTAGGATATTAAGTAAAGATCATGTTGCATGAAGATATTTTGTAAATTTCCTACCGTAAATATATCAAAACTTCATTTTTGATTAGTAATATGCATTGCTAAGAACTTCATTTGAACAACTTTAAAGGTGATTTTCTCAATATTTAGATTTTTTTGCACCCTCAGATTCCAGATTTTCAAATAGTTGCATCCATTTATTGTCCGATCCTAACAAACCATACATCAATGGAAAGCTTAGCTTTCAGCTTATGTATAAATCTCAATTTAAAAAAACAAAATGACCCTTATGTCTGGTTTTATGGTCCAGGGTCACATTTATGGAACCAAAAAGTGATCAGTTTACACTCTTAAAAATAAAGTTTACAAAAGGTTTTTTTGATTTTTGTTTTTGCAGCAATGCTGTAGATGAACCATTTTTTGGTTCCTCAAAGAACCTTTCAGTGATCAGAAACACTTTTAATAATCTAAAGAACCCTTTTCCACTATAAAGAACCTTTTGTGCAACGGAAAGGTTTCATGGATGTTAAAGACTCTTCAATGGAACCATCGACGCCAACAAAGAACCTTATTTTTAAGGTGATCACTGAAAGGTTCTTTGAGGAACCAAAACTGACTCTTTCGTTGCATCGCTGTGAAAATAACACAAAGCAATGCATAATATGGTTGCACTACACTGGGCCCCATTTTGAGGGATTTAGTTCACAGTCCAACAAACGGCCGTCGCAGCGTTAGATGGCAGGAGGAAGCGAAGGCATGGTTGGAGACTGTTGCTGTTGGCGCTCAGGAATCTGACACAGCACTTGGAGTGAGGTCTCATCCTGAGTGAGGGGTCGAACACGTCTCGTGTTTTCACACCTCCTTATCACAGCTGTGGAAGAGAACGTGGCTGTGGCTCGCACGGCATGTGGCCATCAGGGGCTCGAATACTCACGCTCGTTTTGGTTACAATCTGCGCTATTTGACTGTACTGGCATCTGCATGACGAAGCATTAACATCCATAGAACCTTTCCATTGACAGCAAACTCTTATACACTCTTAACCAAGGTTTTTTTTTTTTGCAACAATGCCATAGAAGAACGTTTTTGGTTTCCCCCATACAGCAGCAGCAGCAAAAAAACCCGAAATATATATATATATTTTTTAAAATTTAAAATATTTAATTTCATCCTTCATAAACCAAAATGTATTTTAAATTGTATTTCAGGGGCAAGAAAATGCATGTCCAATCTTACCGTAGCCTACATTTAGGCTAAATGTAAATCTGGATGGAAAAGCTAAGTATGCTACATTCACTAGTTATAGACAACAAACACTGTAAAAGTTGATGCGACCAGTAAGGCACCACATATTTTTCCATTATCTTTTCAACTTCATTTTTTAAGTTATATATGAATGAAGTCAGTTCAATATAATTTAAATTAAAATCGCTTGCACAGCCAATTTGATTATTCTTATGAACTTTAAGTATGTAGAAATTTTGACAGTGACAGCTTTTTCTTGGATTGAAATAATTTTAAATGCTTTTAAAATATATATTTATATTTTTAAAATATATTTTCAAAAATATACAAAAATGTGCTAATAAATAAATGTATTAACAAAAATATTTAATGTTTTTTTTTTTTTTTTTTGTACATTGTGAAAAATATTTTATTTGAAAATATTTTGTTTTGCCACTTGGCCAAAGAAACTTTCAGACCTTTTTCTTAGTATTAGAAGAATATTTTACTAATCTAAAGAACCTAATCTAAGAACCCAAGTTGATTAGGTTCTACCTAGGTTCTAATCTAAAGAACCTTCATTGGCTCCACAAATGTTAAAGATTCTTCAAGGAATCATCAATGCTAATGAAGCACCTTTATTTTTAAGAGTGTAGCAGAAAAAGGTTCTTAAGATTTTTAAATGTTCTTCAAACAAAGAAAAAGGTAGTTATTTTAAGCATAGCACTAAAAGGTTCTTTTGGGAACCAGAAATGGTTCTTCTATGCTGTTGCTGCAAAAACACCCCATTGGAACCTTTTTCTGTATTATTATAAAGAACCTTTATCTATTATAAAAACTAAACAAAAACATGAATGCAATGATCAAATTAAGCAGCATAACACTGTTATTTCAGCAGGTTTAGTTTCAACTTCACTCATAATAAGTGACAATAATTAAACACCTATAAGCAGTGTGTTGTATATCACAATAGAAAACAGACTAATTTACAACTAATAAATATACTAGTGCTGTCAAACACGTTTTTGTTTGCATAATATATATCTGTGTTCTGTGTACATTTATTATCTATCTATATCTATCTATATCTATATATATCTATATATATATATATCTATACAAGTACACACACAAAGTATATATTTTGAAAATATTTACATGTATATATTTATATTCATATAATGTATATTATATATAAATATATTTAATATATAAACATAGCATATTTTTCTGAAATATATGCATGTATGTGTATTTATATGTGACCCTGTATGAAAAAACCAGTCTTAAGTGTCAATTTTTCGAAATTGAGATTTATACATCATCTAAAAGCTGAATATATAATCTTTCCATTGATGTATGGTTTGTTAGGATCGGACAATATTTGGCTGAGATACAACTATTTGAAAATCTGGAATCTGAGGGTGCAAAAAAATCTAAATATTGAGAAAATCTCCTTTAAAGTTGTCCAAATGAAGTTCTTAGCGATGCATATTACTAATCAAAAATTAAGTTTTGATACATTTACGGTAAGAAATTTACAAGATATCTTCATGCAACATGATCTTTACTTAATATCCTAATGATTTTTGGCATAAAGGAGAAATGGATCATTTTGACCCATACAGTGTATTGTTGGCTATTGCTACAAATATACCTGTGCTGCTTATGACTGTGCTCCAGGGTCACATATACAGTACACATACATATATTATGTAAACAAAAACGTCTATTTTGGATGCGATTAATTGTTTGACAGCACTAAAATATACATGAGGCCTAAATAAAATGCTGTTAGAGGCGCCAAGATTCTGGATGTTCAGTTCACGATGCAAACGACTACGGTTTCCTCCTATTTTGTCTTTTTTGGAGTTTTCTTCCGACTATCTGCATCCGCATTCCTTGACCACCATGCCCTCGTATTTATTATTCAAAACCACCACGCCGTTCTCGTTCTCGTACAGCAGGGAAATGGGCTTGAGCTCGGTGGGAACGCAGCAGGCCTGTGTGGCTCTCTGAGGACTCTTCAGATTGAGCAGCGTCTGGACTATAGCGTGTTTGGTGGGCGTCACCTCCCGAGCCAGAGGATAATTGCAGGCGCCGCGGCAGGTGAACGCTTGATAACCAGTCGGAGCAAAGACGAACGAGTCCCAGCCGATGTCCTTAAAATCCACGTACATCTCGGCTTTCCTGCAGTCCTCTGTTTTAGCGCTGCGCCGGACTCTCGAACCGTCGTCGTAGATCAGGTTCGAGCGTGTTTGGGTTAAAAGCATCTCGTCTCGATCCTCTTGATCCTCCTCGTTCATCTTCCTTTGGAGTTGATGGATTTCACTCGAGTCGTCTGAGAAGACGATCAGCGCAGGCTCGTGTTTTCTATCCGGATTCCTGTCGATGTCAAGATCTACATTCGTATTCCTAAACGCTTGCATGTTTTCGATATGAACCTCCAGTCTGGGGGTCAATGCATTGGCTTTCCTCCAATGCTGGACGGCGTGGGTCATGTCGAACACTTCCCAGCCGCTCTCCCTGCGATGCACGTGCTTTGACGCCAGCGGATCTCTCTGGCAGCGTGCGTCGAACACGCTCACCTTCCACCCCGCTCCGATGCGCTGGTGCGAGTCTGTCTTGAGAAGCATGTGGAGCCGCAGCTCGGCGCTGACCACGCGCTCCTGCTGCGGGACAGAGATGTTGAACAGGAGACGGTGTGAGGTGTGGTCTGCAGATCAGAGACAGAGGAATAACTTTGAATGAATTTCAGTAAAACTGTTGAGGTGATGCAACAGATGATGGATCTGTTATGTGTGCGTAAGGAAAGAACAGGAGAAAAACAATAAATATTTGAAATTTCAATTTAAAGAACTGTTAAATAATATCATATTTATTTACAGTCATGGCCAAAAATAATGGCACCGTTGGTAATTATGATCAAAGAAGACTAATTAAAATTAATCTGCATTGTTAATCCTTTTGATCTTTTATTAAAAAATTCACAAAAATCTAGCCTTTCATTGAATAATAAGAATTTAAAATTGGGGGAAATATCATTATGAGATAAATGTTTTTCTCAAATACACGTTGGACACAATTATTGGCACCCCTAGAAATTTTTATGAGTAAAATATCTCTGAAGTATATTCCCATTCATATTCACAATTTTGAGCACTCCAGGGTGATTATGAACATGAAATTATCCAGCCATGGCTTCCTGTTTCACAGAAATATAAACAGGAGGGAAAACAAAGCCCAAATTCCCTTAATCATCATCACAATGAGAAAAACCAAAGAATATATTTCTGATGTGCAGCAAAAGATAATTGAGCTTCACAAATTAGTGAAGTGGCTTTAAGAAAAGAGCTGGAGCAGTGAAAATTCCCATCTCCACCATCAGGGCAATAATTAAGAATTTCCAATCAACATAAAATGTTAGGAAACTGCCTGGAAGAAGACGTGTGTCTATATCGTCCTAATGCACGGTGAGGAGGAGAGTTTGAGCGGCTAAAGACTCTCCGAGGACCACAGCTGGAGAAAATAGTTGAGTCTCAGGGTCAGAAAACCTTTAAAAAAAATGGTCAAACAGCACATACATCAGCACATGTTGTTTGGGAGGATTTCAAGAAAAATTCTCCTCGCTCATCCAAAAACAAACTCCAGCATATTCAGTTATCAGACACGACTGGAACTTCAGATGGGACTGGCTTCTATGCTCAGATCAAACTAAAAAATTTGCTTTTTAGCAGCAAACACTCAAGATGGGTTTAAAAAGTACCCCATGTGTACAGTGAAATATACTGCTGTATTTGTGATGTTGTGGCCTATATTTCTGCTGGAGGTCCTGGACATCTTGTTTAGACACATGGCATCATGGATTCTATCAAATACCAACAGATAAAAAATCAATAAGTGACTGACTCTGTTAGAAATCTTATAATGGGCCATGTTTGGATCTTCCAACCGTACAATAATCCAAACACAAACCTCAAAACAACACAAAATGGGTCACTGAGCACAAAACCAAGCTTCTGCTGGTCATTCCAGTCCTCTGACCTGAACCCTGTAGAACATGAGTGACCTGAAGAGAAGAAGCTGTGAATCTAAAGGGTCTGGAGTGATTCTGGATGAAGGAATGGTCTCTGATCTCTCGTCAGGTGTCTCTAACCTCATCAGGCATTATAGGAGAACATTTAGAGCTGTTAAACTGACAAATGAAGGTTTCAGAAAGTATTGAATAAAAGGGTGCCGTTAATTGTGGCCAATGTGTATTAGAGAAAAACATTTATTTCATAATGATATTTCCCCCCATTTTAAATTCTTATTATCCAATGAAAGGTTAGATTTTTGTGAATTTTTTAAATAAAAGATCAAAAGGATTAATGATACAGATTAATTTTCACAGCCTTCTTTGATCATATTTACCAAGGTTGCTGATATTTTTGGCCATGACTATCATATTTATTGAAATAATAAGTTTAAATAATTATCATTTATTTTTATTTAAAGAATTGTTAAATAATTCTAATAATAATTATTAAAATTATAATTACTTAAAATAATCATTAAAAAATAATTTAAATAATCATTAAATAATAATAAATATTCTATTTAATAATGCAGTAGCAGTACTAGTAATAATAATAATAATATTTCAGTTAATTATTATTTAAAAAGAATGTTTTAAAGAATGTTAAATATCATATTTAAGTAATAATAATAATAATATCATATATACATTTCAGTAAAATAATAACAATAAATTAATATTTATTTTTATTTAAATAATGGTTAAATAATTATAGTAATACTAATAAAAACATTAAATAATATCAAATTTCCCAAAATAATAATAATTCAAAATAATGGTTATTTAAAATATTTATTTGTAATAGTAATTTCATAAGTTATTCTAATTACTGAAAACCTAAGAAGTACAAAACCATGAAAAAAAGGACAGAACTCTGATCTCTAATGTTCAAACTGAAGACAATATATACACAATATTCAACAATAAACAATAAATAAATCACAACTTTGCAACACTGAAACTAAATTAAAGTTGAACTGAATTGAGTTGAATAATGACACTGTTGTCTTCTGTAGAGCTGCTTTACAGCTGAGCTTGAATATTACATAATCGATTAATTTACAAACATTAACAGTTATTTTCCTGTTTATTAATGCTTTGAGACTATCTGTGTTGTACAAAGCGCTATAGAAATAAATGTGACAAAGATTGATAAAAGTTCTAAGAATGTTTTCTTTCCTTTTTTTTCCTTTCTTTCTTTATTTGAACGTAAAACTATGATTGCCTGCTGTTTTTTCTTCTTCATCTGAATTAATGTATGGTTGTATGTTATATGTAGATATCTAATTAATTTATAGTATATTACTATATTTACGTTATTGTTACTTTCTGTCTGACCTAAGATGAACCAAATAAAAGCAAAAAAAAAAAAGTTATCTGACTGGATTCCTTTGCTTTTTGTACATTTTCAAAACTTTGCCTCCTTTTTTCAAAACTTCACGCACAAATCCAAGAATTGCACACACAAAATGCCTCACATCTCTAAATATCTCAAAATATCACAAACACATCTCAAAAGCAAACATTTGCAAACATCTTTGCCATAATATTAATTCCCGTTCGATTTTTGTGTGTTACATAGAGAATTGTGTGTTGTGTTTTGCAAAAAGTGTTTTATGAAATTGAAAACTGAGTCAAAGGCTGAGAATTAGTCTATGGTTTTGCAGATTTGGTGTGTGCTGAGTGTCAGCTTTCAGAAAATTGTTTGACAAGGAAAGATTTTGTGTGTAAGCAGTTGAAAAAAAACTGTAATATTCACTAAAAACAAAACAAACTGAGCCTCCTCACCTTCATTCCTGAAGCTCCTGATGATGTTGGCCGACGACGCGGCGCTGCGGTCGTTGTTGAATCGGTTGTACAGTTCCAGCATGTACTCGGGCGGTTCGGAGCGGGGCCTCGGCTGGGGCCCCTGATCCGTCCAGTTCAACACCTGCAGAAACTGACCCAGAACCTCCTGCATGTCCACTTCATCCACAACACCTGGAGCAGAGCGGCGCTCCTCGGGGGGAGGAACCGGGCCGCAGCGACCCGAGGACAGCAGGAGAACACAGAGGCTCAGGACCCAAACGCACCCGACTCCAGAGAGCCCAGAAACAGGCATGACTGCGCTGGGAGAGGCGAGGGATGATGTGTAATATCAGGAGGATTTGGGACACCTGCGCAGGTCCGTCCGTCTGTCTTTGGTCTGACAGCTTGATGTGCTGCGAGAGGAAAAACAGCCTTGTCCTTGTGGATCTTGTGATCGAGTGTGGAGGGCAGGACTACGGTGTCGACCCGCTTGTGCTGACAAGTTTGGAGATGTTGCCACTTGGTCTGTGGGCCTTTCATAGTGCGTCCGGGTTCCTCACACTTCCTGTATCTTCTTTCCATGCATGCCTTTCTCAGACGTCCAGCACAAACGTATGCGCTTGGTACATTCACATTTACATTGAGCAGACGTACAGGAAGCGATTTAGCTTCACCGTTGCAATCAAAGGATGGAAAACACGTTATTAAAAGCAAGAAAAAGTGATTCCTGTAGAAATACACTCTTAAAAATAAAAGTGCTTAAAAGCTTCTTCACAGCGATGCCACAGAAGAACATTCAGTCAAAGAACCATCTCTTTCTTACCTTTTTATAATCTGAAGAACCTTCTTTCGCCACAAAGAACATTTTGTGAAACAAAGGTTCTTCAGATGTTAAAGGTTCTTTATGGAACCATTCAGACAAAAGGTTCTTCTATGGCATCGTGAAACACCTTTATTTTTAAGAGTGTACTAATAGAAACCGTGGTACAAACACAGTTAAATGTAGTTCAGGCTCAAGTTGGGTTATTTTAGTTAATTAAAACTAAAGCCATAAAAAAACATTTTCGTTATTTGAAATAAATTAAGCTTTAAAATGAAATATAAAAAAACCTTAAAACGTATTTTATTTCAGTTAATTGCATAACCAACATTTCTCATTTCCATTTAGTTTAAAGCTGCAGTCCTTAAGTTTTGCCTGTTTGTCGCCATCTCTGTTTGAAAACCTGGAATTGCAGCCCTGTGTGGAATTATCTTCCGTGCGCGGGGTTGTGATCCGGTGCGGCTCCGGCCCGGATGAACCTTATGTTTTGAGGTGTATGTGTGTCGGTCTGTCAGTCACCGCACCGGTGTGGATACTGTACTCAGGAATCACAGATTCTAGCCTCCGTGTTGGAATATATGACCCAAATAAGAATTTTCACCGTATATTGTCATCTGAACAAGTAACAAGTCTGCCATGTTTGTTCTGACCAACCCAGGAAAAAAGAATTACAATAAATCGCGCTACCAATGGTAATTAAATCTAACGATCGGTTAGCTCATATCACATCTAACCGTGCAAATTATTATTATTGCTATACTTTGTTCTCAAATTATTAATGTTAACAACATCAGCACTGCGTGACAATGAGTATAGTGTGTATAAGCGAGTAGATTGTCCAATTGTCATACCATTCGAATTCCATAAATTCTTTTAACCCAAAAAGTATCTATGCTCCCTTCGAGCTGGTTGTCTTTAAAATACAAAGGCTATCTGTAATCAGAAGTACATTTAAAACTGGAATATAATTTAAATTTCATTCACATGTGTTTCATATACAGGTGCTGGTCATATAATTAGAATATCATCAAAAAGTTGATTTATTTAACTAATTCCATTCAAAAAGTGAAACTTGTATATTATATTCATTCATTACACACAGACTGATATATTTCAAATGTTTATTTCTTTTAATTTTGATGATTAGAGCTTACAGCTCATGAAAGTCAAAAATCAGTATCTCAAAATATTAGAATATTTACATTTGAGTTTGAATAAATGACCTTCCCTACAGTATAAATTCTGAGTATCTCTTGTTCGTTGAAACCACAATAATGGGGAAGACTGCTGACTTGGCAATGATCCAGAAGACGAGCATTGACACCCTCCACAAAGAGGGTAAGTCACAGAAGGTCATTACTGAAAGGTGTGGCTGTTTACAGAGTGCTGTATCAAAGCATATTAAATGCAAAGTTGACTGGAAGGAAGAATTTGGGTAGGAAAAGGTGCACAAGCAACAGGGATGACCACAAGCTTGAGAATACAGTCAAGCAAAGCCGAATCAAACACTTGGGAGAGCTTCACAAGGAGAGAACTGAAGCTGGAGTCAGTGCATCAAGAGTCACCACGCTCAGACGTCTTCAGGAAAAGGGCTACCAAGCCACTTCTGAACCAGAGACAACGTCAGAAGCATCTTAACTGGGCTGTGGAGAACAAGAACTGGACTGTTGCTCAGTGGTCCAAAGTCCTCTTTTCAGATGAAAGTAAATTTTACATTTCATTTGGAAGTCAAGGTCCCAGAGTCTGAAGGAAGAGTGGAGAGGCACAGAATCCATGTTGCTTGAAGTCCAGTGTGAAGTTTCCACAGTCAGTGATGATTTGGGCTGCCATGTCATCTGCTGGTGTTGGTCCACTGTGTTTTCTGATGTCCACAGTCAACGCAGCCATCTACCAGGAAATTTTAGAGCACTTCATGCTTCCTTCAGTTGACAAGCTTTATGAAGATGCTGATTTCATTTTCCAGCAGGACTTGGCACCTGCCCACACTGCCAAAGGTACCAAAAGCTGGTTCAATGACCATAGTGTTACTGTGCTTGATTGGCCAGCAAACTCGCCTGACCTGAACCCCATAGAGAATCTATGGGGTATTGTCAAGAGGAAGATGAGAGACACCAGACCCAACAATGCAGATGAGCTGAAGGCCACTATCAGAGCAACCTGGGCTCTCATAACACCTGAGCAGTGCCACAGACTGATCGACTCCATGCCACGCCGCATTGCTGCAGTAATTCAGGCAAAAGGAGCCCCAACTAAGTATTGAGTGCTGTACATGCTCATACTTTTCATTTTCATACTTTTCAGTTGACCAAGATTCCTAAAAATCCTTTCTTTGTATTGGTCTTAAGTAATATTCTAATATTTTGAGATACTGATTTTTGACTTTCATGAGCTGTAAGCTCTAATCATCAAAATTAAAAGAAATAAACATTTGAAATATATAAGTCTGTGTGTAATGAATGAATATAATATACAAGTTTCACTTTTTGAATGGAATTAGTGAAATAAATCAACTTTTTGATGATATTCTAATTATATGACCAGCACCTGTAAACACAATCCTTTCTGGATTACAATCCGCCATCAAAATGATACATTTAATTATTCCAGCTGCTGTGAGAAAAGGCTATAAACGATCCATCACCTGCAGGATCCTCACGCTCCTTGCTCAAATATTGATTTCGGATCATTTTTAACCCAAAATAGTTACGGACTGCAGCTTTACATTGTCCTTTTAAATAACTAAGACTGAAACTGAAATAAAAATTAATTAACACTATATAGACATATTTTAAACACACACACACACACACAAAAAAACTTAAAACAAAATTACTAAAACTTTAACTTAAAATAAAAACAGAAAATATAAAAAATAAAAACTAATTCAAAATATTAATAAAACTATAATGATATCTCAGTGATAGAGTAGTCTGAAATAAAATACTAAATAATATTAATAACATACTAAATATTCACAAACAGATCTCTTAGCTTGTTCTTTTTTTATTAATAAATGAAAATAATTCAGAAAACATTTGTTTGTTTTTATATTTGAGGCTCATTAGACATGAATTGGTATAATTAGAGTAGTTGATACTTCATCCTTTTTTTTTGGTATTTTAACTGTCTACAGCAATTAAGAACTAAAAATCTACATATGAATATGGTTTCGAATATAGTTTTAAAAACAGCGTTTACAAAGTGCTTTACAGACAAGAAGAAAACAACAAAAAATAGATTTGCATTTGGATGACAGTTTTAACAAACTAATAAACTTAATATAATGCATTCTTGTCACTTGTACAAATAAACAAGGTTAAAATTTTGCACTAAAACAATTTAAGTAATTTTCAAAATGCATTTTTTTCAAATTGCTTAAAAATCAGCATAAATCTTGTGAAAACCATCAAAGGTATTCAGTTAAAAAAAAAAGCATGGTTAAATATGACTAGTTGTGGAACAAGCAATATTCAATTAGATTAAATGTAAGAGACTGAAAAAAATTATTGATAATAAATACATAAATCTGTTTATTGTGCATTTAAAACGCATTCAGTTTATTAGTATTGTTATAGAAATCTGATCTGGTTCATGTATGTATGACTGACAAATTTGCATAAACGCATTAAAATATTATCTCAAATATTATTATATTTAAAATAATATACAAATATTAGTTTAAGTAAAAACTGTGTAATCCAAACGAATGGAAATTTTACATGCAATTAAATCCTGAATTTAGAGTGGATTTTCCAGCTGTATTACTGATCATCCACTAGGTGTCAGTGTAAAGTCATTCAGGTGAAATGTAACAGGTCTGCTGTAATAGCATTATAAGTTTGATGAGGTGATGTGTGTTCAAGCATCACTCTGAAAGAGTTTCAAAGAGGGCTAATTAAAGGCTAGATTGCTATGATTGGGAAATCATAACCAGCTCGCACATCAGTTTTCCTGATGCTTGATTTGAATGCTTGATTAAGCTTCCCTGCAGGTGGCTGATGGCAGCATTTATTGTGTTTCTTTTGATTCTTTCTACACATACAGCACCAGTGGCACACATGTACGGGCTCATTTACTCACAACATGAAGTGATAAAGGAGTAGTTCTGAAATAAGTCACAAGCTTTACACCACAATGGAAGAACAGTGATGGGAAGGTGAAGTCGAGTTTTCACTGCAAGATTGACAGCGAAACACGGCTGACATTAGCAAAGCCTTCATTCAGACTCCAGCTGTGCCGTTCATCAGAGATTCACCAACATCAGGCTATAGATAGGCAGCACCGCTGGGAAGAAATGTACTGTTATATAGGAATATTTCAGCAAAAAATGAACATTTTTTAATTTACTTGCACTGATGTCACTCCAGACCTTCTGTGCTTTTGTTCTTTGTTGGAAAGGAGACACTTTGAAGAAACTCTTCAATGCACTAGATTTTACTTGAACGTACACTCAAAAAAATGTAATCCAAAATTAAATTCATATGCATTTTAACAAACTATTAAAAATGTGATGTATATTTTAAGTCAGTAAGATTTCTGCACTTAAAAAAAATCATGGCATAATTTATTATTACTATTTGCATCTATGCGATTTTAATTTACAGCAGGTTTTATAAAGGTTAATTTAAGACTTTCTAAAGAATAATACATCAACATGGACTCTACATAAATGTCTTGTTTGAAAATACAACTTACAGCAGATCTGTTACTTTTTAGTTCATTTCACACACTCACAAAAAATGCTTTTTCAGCTCTAAATATGGCAATAACTTTTACTGTGCTTCTGGTCATACTGCAGAAAGTGAAGTGCTTCCTCAGTATTTTTGTCTTATTTTCCAGTACAAATGTTTAATAAATTCTTAAATCAAGACACATTTACTTGAGAAGCAAAATGAAAAATAAATAATTGATCAAAATGAAGTTAGTTTATGATTAAAACAAGAACAAATATCTGCCAGCGTAGTCAGAAAAATCCACTTAATTCAAAGTAAAACAAGCTTCAATTCCCCATTTGTTCTTGTTTTAATCAAACTCACTTCATTTTGTTCAATTTCCCAGAAAACAAGACTTCATATGTTTATTTTGTATCCCCAGTAGATGAATATTGATTTAAGGATGATTAGATATTTGTACTGGAAAACAAGACAAAAATACTGAGGAAGAGATTAATTTTTTGCGGTGCATGCAACATTTAATGCCACAACTTTATGTATTTCTGCTCAGATTTTAGTACTATTACAGAAATCTAACCCATTTCATTTTTGTATGACAGAAATATGCACTACATTGATGAAAATATAATTTCAAATATTAGTAGATATTTGTAATAACACACAAATAATAGTTTGTTAAAACTGCACTGTATAAAAAATGTTTTTACATTAACTCATCAAGTTTAGCAATTTCAACAAGTGTAAACACTATTTTTAAAACCAGTTTAATATAATTTAAGTTGAACTTGATTTGCGGGACCAAGTTGATTATACTTAATTTAAAGGGTGCCTATTAAGCAAAATTCACTTTTACATGTTTTTTGAACATAAATGTGTTTTGGCAGTGTGTGTACACAACCACCCTAAAATGATAAAAATCCACCCAGTCCTTTTTTTAATCTCTATAAATCATGAGCAGTGTCTCAGAGCTTTACAAGCCCCACCCACAATAGGTGACTGACACTGCCGTATTAGCCGTGACCCCGCCCTAAGTGAGCCGCACACACACTATCTGCCATGTTTACCTTCACGCCAGAGCATTTAAAAGCAGCATTCTTCTTATTAGAGCTATAGAAGTTATTCAGTCCAGAGCAGTGAGTGATTTTCTGCTTTTATTTTATTGTTTGGGTCATATTATCAGCGTAGACCCAAACAGCGGTCAGTATAGGTACTGTATATTAACGCTGCTGTCACTTAATACACCGATCTAATATAGACATTCGATTTCTTTCCCAGCTGTTTAACTTCACAGATAACAGACTGTGTTTTTGTAACTTAAGCGTGCTTTTAACAAACTTGTGTGTGACAGCCAAACTTTTAGCACTCACATGCTGTGTGACAGCCGCTCTCTGTTCGCGTGCTTCAGATGTGTGTCCAGAAAAACGTATATCAGAAATTTAAACTGATATGGCTTTAAACGCGTGATTTCAGAGCGATATACATGATAATCAAAACCAAACAGATGTTTTTTGGCAGAGATCTGAGATACAGCTAAAATTGCACAGCTCTGTTCTGGGAAAGGGGGCGGGGGAACAGCAGCTCATTTGCATTTAAAGAGAAATGGACTAAAACAGCCCGTTTCTGCTTCCACTCAAAATAGGCATTTTCAAAATGATATAATAAATGATCCGTGGGGTATTTTGAGCTGAAACTTCACAAACACATTCTGGGGACACCTGAGATTTATAATACATCTTGTAAAAAGGGGCATAATAGGCGCCCTTTAATGTAGCAACTGAAGTTAAGTTTTTATTGGGGAAGATTATGAGGGAAAAATATCTTAAATTTCAGTTCACATGGTATGATTTCAGAAGACTTGCAGCATATAGTGCATAAGTGAAGTATTTTTACATCTCCTGTGCAGACAGGTTTGGCTGTCATGATTGTGAGTAAATGATTGTCAAATTGGGCTGAAGAATTCCTGAAGTATAATTGCTGATGACTGTGTTTTTCTGACTTTTTCACTCTTGACCACTTCATTGACCTCTACTCTTGATTGTGTCAGAAATAAAACCCATAAACCATGGGACACTTTTACAACCTGAGCCAAACTGACTGTTCTTCAGCAACTGTAAAGTGTAATCATTAGACTTGATTTGTGCAATCATATGATTACAGCTGCATGAGTCCATCAGACTGCAGCAGTGACCGTCTGCTGACCGCTGACATTCTGTCCTGTAAAAGTCCTTCAGCAGTGAGCTATGAAATAATCATCAGATAATCTAGTTCTTTAGACAGAACAGTTTACTGAACCTTTAGACAAAATATATGTTTAAAAAAAAAACTTTTCATGTTGAGTATCATGTTTGATGCTTTCATGGCTCATTTAGTCTAATACAGTGAGAATATAGAGGAAAAAACAGCTCAAACGGAGAAATGTTTCTGTGATGAAACTCTGATACTTGTAGTGTAAACTGAGATGTTTATAACAGTACAGCAGATACTGACATAAAATGATCTAAATATCAGCGGTCACTCTATATCTCCAATAATATGTCTCAGTAAGATGAGATTGAAATGATCCAAACATATAATGCAATGCTGATTGAGAGATGAAGAAATAAACGCTCCTCAGAAGATGTGAGATGAAGATCATTCCTCCGCTGAGGAACAGTGAAAGTAAAGCTCCTCAGAAGATCCTGATGATCAGATTTGAGACGCACCGATTTCTCTAAAAAATGATTGATGGAGAATCAAGTAAAGCTCAGCTGCTTCAGTCCAGCAAGTGTTCATCTGGAGATATGACTGCAGTTATTCTGACCTTTACTTGATCAAAATCAGCCAAGATTTGACAGCAGAAAGACAAACAGGTGAAACAGATTTAATGGCAAAGTTTGATCATGTTGATCATTTAGATGCCTTAGAAATTCAAGTATTGAAAATGATACAGTGTAGTGTTAATCAAGCTGCAAATCTTATGCAAACTGTACATTAGGATAAATTCAAAACATTATTAGGCCATCATGCTTGAGACCTGAAAACAATATGGTGACTTCAGGTTAATTGGGACATTTTTCCAGTCATCTCAATGGCAAAAAAAAAGTCCCAGTTTACCTAAATTCACCCTTACTTTGTGTATTTTAAAAGTGAAATTACTTAGTTTTTTTGGTTATTAAGCATTCTTCTCATTCCATTGTAATCATTATTTTTCTAATTCTATTTGCTAATGTTGTTTTGTGCATAAATTACACATTTCACCTTTAACCCTCTGTGAAAAAATGTAGATATTCACAAAACGTATTTGATTTTTGTATTAAGCTGATGAAAATCAGTGTGCATTTGGTTCACACTCATATTTGTCATATAAATAATTGCCACCGTTAAATAAAAGAAAGGAACAAAAAACTCAATTACATCAATCGGTGTTTTAAATCTTAAAGGCTTGGCTGTTTTATGTGGTTGTGACCCCGTGGGTTTTTTCTAATACTCCACATGCTGTGGGCCGCAGAGACACAGAGCGAAAAGGTTGGAAGTAAACGGTGGCAGACTATTACTCACCTCACCTACAGGGAAATGAGTCACTTACATGAGGGACAATGAGCCATTGTGTGCTGATGGCAGACGAAGTTTATCCCCTATATGACATTCACTCATACACGCATACACTAACATAAAAATCGACAACCCTCACAGACCATTATGGCACAAAATCAAAGACAAACACAGACACTATACTAACTCTCTAAAACACTATATCATTGTTTAATAACCAAACATATTTCTGCAATGTTACATATTTTCAATGATTTATTTAATCTTACAATGCATCAGACAATTTTTCATTTCAGTAAAAGCAATTTACAATAAATCACACTGAGTGTGAAGAATCTACCTCTTTCTCTACTATCACTAAATAATTCAGTGTTAAAGACTGTGTCTATTAACACAATGTATGTTTATACATTTGCAACATATTTACAGTCTAATTTTTGTGCTTTTTATGAACTATTATTATCTAGCCCAGGGGTACTCAACAGGCCACCCGTCTGCATTCATTTTGTGGCCCGCGTCATGCTGAAGAAGATTAATGTATTTTTATTAAAGTTTGCGATCAAAATATTAGGCAGTTAGATTATTTTTTAATTAAACGTAGCCTATACAGTCGCAGTAGTAAAAGCTGCTCGATCTCTGTAAGCGCTGTAACTAACCATGCACGGCACGCCCCAAACAACTTGAAAGAGAAGCGTTGTCCAACAAAAGAGGACAACATGATTTTACTCCACAACATCAGTCGAGTGTTTGAAATAACGAGGCAGGTAATATATTCTATACGGTACAATGTCGATTATCATTGGATTATAAATATACTTTATTATTATGAAAATACCAGAGATAGCTTGAAGAACACAGTTAAACCATATATTGTCGCATCGTATGTTTATTGTCGATACTGTTGGATATTTAAATAAATAGTCAGAATCCGCGCTCGCGCTGCTGCTGATCCTGAGAGAGCGGTTTACATGAAACATCTTTACAAAGTCTTTTGTATCGTTATTTCTGTGTCACAAACATTCAAATAATCACAGAAGTACTGGAATAAAAGTTTATAGTTCGGATATAAACACTGCTGTCTAGCGATCAAAATAGAATAAATCACCTTTTTGAAAGTGACGATGCTTCAAATAAAGATTGTATCAATTACGCCGTTACGCCAGCAGGTGGAGACAAGTAACTTAAACTGAGATTCGTTCAAAAAACACTGATTCATTCAGGAATGAAACAAGTGAAGTCTTTATGAGCAAGTTATGAGTTATGAATCATTTGTTTAACTTTATCAATTCGTTGAATATTGTATTCTATAAATAGACAGCAGCCATTTTTTTTCTAGAAACTAGTAAATTACATGTTATTTTGTTTAGTTGTCTGTGTTTTTTTTTTCAGAATCATGGTGGGAGAATAGTGATATCTATTTTAAAAATAAAATATTGATACAATATAGTTAATAAAAATAATATTTATTTCTAAAGTACTTTGTGAACTATGTTTGCTCAAGAATGTTTTTAGTTTTAGCATTTTGAGTTTGTTCAATAGGCTACCGTTCAATATAGCAAAACAAACTTTTAATCCAATTTTTTTTTCCAGATTTTTACTCTTTAAAAAAGAAATATATATATATTTTTTTTCATGCTCAGTCTTATTTTAAATAGGACAAGGACAAGCAAGACTTAGATAAGTAATAAACTGTATTTCTAAATCAGTAAATCTGCAAATATTGCCTTAAATAAAGCCTGATGATGCAAATTGTAATTTGTGGCCCTTCGCATCGTATGTAGTTTAAATGCGGCCCGCTTGGCCTCTGAACTTGAGTACCCCTGATCTAGCCCGACAGTTGGAAAAAAAAAATCTATATAGATATAAAGAGATACGGCACTGCAGATGCTGACATAGTGCTTAAAGACAGTAGAGAAAACAATAAGATGACACACCAAAATATCAATACTCATTCAAATTAAAGCAATAGTTCACCCAAAATGAAAATCTGCTGGAAATAATCTCACCCTCAAGTAACATAGACGTAGATGAGTTCGTTTCTTCATCAGATTTGGAGTAATGTAGCATTGCATCAGTGTCTCAGCAATGGATGCTCTGCAGTGAATGGGTGCCGTCAGAATGAGAGTCGATAAAAACATCACAATAATCCACACCACTCCAGTCCATCAGTTAACATCTGGAGAAGACAAAAGCTGAAACTAATCCAGCATTAAGACGTTTTTAACTAAAAACGAAGTCCATAATCCATAATAACGCTTCCTCCAGTCAAAAAGTGTTCTGGTGTGAATCAGGAGAGAAATCTGCAGATCAAGCAGCGTTTACAAGTCAAAACAGCTCTAAACAAATATGTGGCTGGATTTCGATGTGAGACACAACAGCAGAACGTTTTTATGAATTATGGACTCGTATTTTAGTTAAAAACGTCTTAATGATGGATTTGTTTCAGCTTTTGTCTTCTCCAGATGTTAACTGATGGACTGTAGTGGTGTGGATTATTGTGATGTTTTTATCGACTCTCATTCTGACGGCACCCATTCACTGCAGAGCATCCATCGCTGAGACACTGATGCAGAGACACATTTCTCCAAATCTGATGAAGAAACAAACTCATCTACATCTTGGGTGACCTGAGGGTGAACACATTTTCAGCAAATTTTCATTTTTGGGTGAACTATTCCTTTAAGATCAAAGTACAAACTTGGATCAGGATTATTCCTCCGTTAAAGGTCTCATATAAATTGTCAGTCTAGTAGGTTGGTAGCATAACAGCAAGACAAACAACATCTAAAAATAAAAGCGTGATGTGGTGGTTCACGTCAGCGACCTGCAGAATATTACACCACTGCAAGCACTGAAAGACCCCAAGAGACACACTGTATAAGAAAACGTCAAAACAGGCTAATAAACCTTATTAAAACATCAGTTTCACTCAGATTAATGCCACATTGTGCTTCATGATAAATGACTGACTTCATATGCCATTTGTCACAGTAATATAAATATTAAAGAAAATGTAAATAAAATCACTCCCATATTTGAAATTATGCTGCATATAAATCAATCTTACTCAGGAGTTTATTTTTTGGCTCATTCTGCAAAAGAAAATAACAGAAAATAGTATGAAACAGCTCATTTAGTTTTATAATGTGACATGTATTTAGGACAGAAACAGAACAAAACAGCAAAAAGTCAGGCAGGATTTGATTTCATCCATCAGGATTTGATTAGACTGAAAAAGAGGCTGTTATATACTGAAGTTTTGGGTCAGTTAACAAAACACCATCGGATGAATCTTAAGTGATGTCAGTGAAAAGGAAACGCTATTAAATTTTGATGAAACATTATGAAGACAAACATTTGTTCTTTAGAAGAATGTCACTGATGAGTAAGACCAGGAATATAAATTAAGAAAATAAATGTTGACTTTATGTTGACTCTAATAACTTCTGTAAACGTAGAGCAGCATACAATTTAGGTTCAGCTAAATACTAAAAACATATCTGAGGTTCAAGTGGCTCTGAGGACATTCGATTTTCATCTTCAATACTCCAGGTATGTAAACAGAGTAATCCTTCATTTTCCAGCATATTCTTGCTGGTAAAGAACAGAACTTCATCTCTCATGGGAAATTATGACTTTCTGCCGTGAGAGAGGCTCACAGTGCTGTAATTTGCTGCAGGTGTCTGTAGTTTTCCTGTCATTTTCTCAGAAATGCTTCCGTTTGTCAATAGCTCTATTGTTTTTCAATAGAGAGGGAGAGAAATTCATTTCACTCGTTAAATGTCAGCTCACACACATTTCCTCCGTAAGGCTAAATGACAAAACGCTGCATATGTTTCCAGGCAGATGTTACTGTGAATCTGACGCAAAGACAATCATCTAGAGTTATTAAGGAATAGCAGTGTTGCCTGTAAATTGATATCACGTTCATCTTGTGCATTTAACTCTTCTCTAATTAACATTCATGATTAGTTCATAGAACGACCTAAATCTGAGAGCTTTATTCTTGTTAGTTTTGTCTGCAGAAAGTAAGTTTGTTTTTTAAATAAAGTAATAATTTTATTCCGCAAGGATGCAGTAAAGACATTTATAATGTTACAGTAGATTTCTATTTCCAATAAATGCTGTTCTTTTGAACTTTCTATTCATCTGTGAATCCTGAAAAATAAAATGTATTACCGTTTTCACAAAAATATTGTGCAGCACAACTGTTTTCAACATTGATAATAATCAGAATTGTTTCTTGAGCATCAAATCAGCATATTAGAATAATTTCTGAAGGATCATGTGACACTGAAGACTGGAGTAATGATGCTGAAAATTATGATTTGATCACAGAAATAAATGACAGTTGAACATATATTCACATAGAGAACAGATATTTTACACTGTAAACAGATATTTTCACGATTTTACTGTATTTTTGATTAATAAATGCAGCCTTGGTGAGCAGAAGAGACTTTCAAAAATATTTTTCAGAACTAAAATAAATAAATTTTAAATAAAAATAAACATTATTAATTTATAAATAAAATTATGGTAACACTTTATTTTAGGATTTCTTAACTAGTTGCTTATTAGCATGCATATTACTAGAATATTAGCCATTTATTAGTAGTAATTAGGCATATATTAATGCCTTATTCTACATGACCTTATTCTACATCCCTAATCCTACCCAAAACCTAAACTTAACAACTACCGCACTAACTATTAATAAGCAGCAAATTAGGAATTTATTGAGGGAAAAGTCGTAGTAAATAGTGAATAAGTGTTCCCTATTCTAAAGTGTTACCAAAATTATTTTAAACAACTTTAAACAACAAAGCTACGGTATTCTTTTAAAGTACTTGTTTTTCTACCAGAAAACATGTCACGTCCGGCGCTGTATGCATGGCTTGCAGCGCTTAAGTTAAAATACTGAGTGTTAAATAATAAAATAATGTTAAAACGTGTGCTCTTATTTTGTGGACAAAATCCCATGAACTTCGCCCCGAGCTGTATATGCACATGAACCTCGCATTGCTTCATGCCATCTTCCCACTCATTAAACTGTGACAAGTCCTTTACTGCACTGATGACACTATGGCGCCATATGCTTTTTAAAATCATTTTCATAGGTTTTATGTTATTTTGTTGGTTTGGAAAATATGTAAATGCGCATACCCAGTAGTGTGTCCCTTCTAGCCTTAACCACAAATTAAACACTGCATCGTCAGAGTTGATATTGTGGTTCTAGCAGACACTTGCACTTAACATTGTGTGAAAATCAAGCTCAAATGGAGTTAACAAGGTTTTTGACCAGCGAATGACGGAGATCTGTGTTTTGTCTAGTCTTTAGAACGGCTGTATCTGAGTGCATCGCATTACGCTTTCATCAACTTAACATTACAGGTTATAACATTTATTGTACCTATATGGGCGCTTGGCTTTTCTTGTTGTTTAATACACAAAATCTCTGATATGAAGCGCTATATGCACAGGATATTTACAACGTACAAATGTATATTGGCTACAACTAGATGGCAAATGTAGGCTAACTCTTCTCCACTCTTCAAACACACAAAAAATTTGCCTTTAATTAGCCAGACATAGTGTTTAAGTAAAGAAAAAGCTGTTCTTATTCAAACATAAGTTATTTATTTACCCTTGCATTGCGAAAAAGCGGAGATCTGTCTCCTCCAGGCTGTGAGCGGCGTGTCAATCTGAATGGAGGCGGGGTGAAGTTACGAGGTTTCGCTGATAGTTTGAGGATCCAATGGCGTTACGAAGTTTTACTGACAAGCCCTTAATTGGTTAAATATTTGTAAAGCCCTCAAACAGACATAAGGAAGACCAATAGCACTGATTTAAAATGATATTAACGAAATATTATAGCGATATGAAGTTTGGATAATTTTCCACGGCACACCTGACTGGGCTAGTAGCGGTTCCCAATTCTAATCCTCGCACCCCCCCTTTCACATTTCATATGTATCTATTATCACATGCGATGCTTGTTCTATTCAAACGTAAGTGCCCTGCGAAGTGGACATGTGCGAGACGTACGTTTTGTCTGTGTGTGAAGACACTGCACAGCGCAAATTCTTGAATGAATGTTCCAAAGTGAACTAAACTTCCAACGGATTTCCCTGCTCAGGGAGTAGGGAGCAATGAACACTGTGTAGGGAGCATGTCAATCGGAACACAGTTCATGCACGTAGCTCTCTTCTAACGAGCTGGTTATCTGATTCAGGTGTGTTAACTAAGCGAGACATGCAAAATATGCAGAGACGGGGTGCGCAAGGACTGGAATTGGGAACCGCTGGGCTACATCATGTGTCATTCACCGGTGAGAAAACTTTATAGTACAGTTAGTAAAAGTACTACAATGCCAGGAAGGAAGATCGGGTTGTTGATGTTTGTCTGCCATTCTCGCTCTGTCTGCAATAGCGTATGTGATCGCGCTGATGACGGATCCTGTCTGCGCAAACAGGGTGCGCAGAGGTATGCAAATACATACGTTGACAGGCAGGTAGGAAAGTCAATAAAAACGCTCGGACCGAGCGTTTTGATTGGACGAACATTTCTTGGTCCTACTCCTTACACAGAATATATAAATACAGATAAATACATTTAGACTTAACTTAATGATTGCTATCGGGATGTGAAGAGACTTTCAACCAGTATAACAAAAAGTGTTTCTGAAGACAATCACCTATTGCACCTTTAAAGAGCCACAAAACGGTATTTATTGTTTGAATTTCTTTAAAAATGACAACATTTGAAAGCAACAGTAACTAAGGAAGGCGGGTCTTTGCAAACGATCAATTGATTGTCATCCTGTTTATTACTAGGAATAGGGCCCTATGAAATCAGTTCTATTTTTTCCCCATATAAATATAGTTATCTTTATAGTTATCGTTCTTGGTGTGAACAGGGCTTAAAGAGTTACAGATACTGGTCCATATCGCCATTTGATTTAAGTGTAATGAGCTACTTTTGATTAAAAGTTTGACAAAATCTGTGACATTCCGCGTTATACAGTAAATTACATTTTTATGACTGGATCCATCCGCTTTTTCCGCACTGCAGAAATTATAGGGCCCTATATGAAGCTGCTTTGAAACAATTTGTTTTATATAAAGCGCTATAGAAATAAATGTGACTAAGAAATTGAGAACTGAAAACAGAAGCTTGTCAAATGTCAGCCGATTAATCAGGATGGCTGACACACATCAGTCTACGGTGGTTTCAATGCTCCCAGGCGTTGTATATTTTCCCTCCTGCTGAAGACACCTTCTCAATCTCTTCAGAGTGAATTTCCTTTTTTATAGACATGCTGCTGTTTCCCCCTTCGGCTGAAGAGCCCTTGGTGTCCATCGACACCCTCCGGTGCTCCAGCTCCAGGCGAACGCATCCCGTCAGGTCGCTTTCGGTGAAGATCCGGTTCGTTCTCGAGCCCAGACTGAGCGGTTGGCAGCTAACAGCCATATTCAAAGGGCTTCCAGCTCTGGGCTGTTTGATTCTGAATCTCGTCTTCTTTTGGGCCCAGCAACAAGCCTGATGCTGACACGCGGCCTGGAAGCCTCTCTTGAAGTTCTCATTGAAGTAGCCGTAGATAATGGGGTTGACGCTGGAATTGGAGAAGGCCAGCCAGTGAGAGAGAGGGAATATATAGCTGGTCAGGAGCTCCAGATTTTCTTCGTCTGGACGGGCGTAATCGGTCAGCAGCATAAGCGTCCACAGCGGTAGCCAGGACAGCATGAAGAGCAGAGCCACCACAATCAGCATCTTTATCACTCGGACCTTTCTTTGAGATGCAGGACATTTGCTGGACACGGGAACATCGGGCTGCTCGGCGCTGGTCAGGATGGCTGTGGCGTACAGCTTTGCGCCGATCCGGCCGTACAGGAGCATGATGAGTGCCAGGGGAATGACGTATATGTGAACGAACAGGACAGTGGTGTACACTTTCCTCATCTCCGGGTCGGGCCAGGTCTCGTAGCAGGAGTACAGCGGGTATGTGCTGTTGTCACTGTGAACCATGAAATGCCCTTTTTCTTGGTCGACGGTCAACATTAACACCGAGGGAAACATTATGGTGAGAGCGAGCACCCATATCGCCCCGATTGACACCTTTGCGACAAAGAGCGTAAGTTTGGGCTTGAACGGGTAAACGATGCAGCGAAACCTGGGTTTCAGATGAGGAGAAAACACATATAAGTTATGGTTTACTAAAGATCTTAAAATGTGTTTAAATGAGAAAAAAAGCAGCTTTTTTAAATGGTGATAAGGAACTGGTTAGAGACACGAGGAAGGAATTTAGGGGTCGAATTAGGAAAGCTAAACTAGCATATAAGGATAAGATTGAAAATAGGTTATATACAGGCAATGCTAAGAAGGCATAGGAAGGGCTTAATAGTATTATGGGAAGAGAGAAGAGGAAACAGTGTGTTCCTTACAAGGTGCACCTTTTGTAGAAGATTTAAATGTTTTTTTTTTACTAGGTTTGATAGGGGGAATGTACTACCGAATGTGAGAGAATATGTCTTAATATTCTGGCATATGAGCCTATTAAACTTAAAGAGTACGAAATAGCAGCCAGTCTCGCTAGCATTAAGCCAAATAAATGACCTGGCTCAGATGGGCTAAAGGGTCATGTGTTAAAAGATTGTGCTTTCCAACTAACTGATGTCCTTACCCGACTGTTCCAGCTCTTGTTAAATTGTAGGGTGGTTCCAAATTTATGGAAAGAAAGAAAAATTGTTCCACTACCTAAAATATCTAATGCCAATCAGTTAACGGATTTCAGACCGATAGCTCTAACATCCATGTTGGGTAAATGTATGGAACGAGTACTAACAAGACATATTTGGAACAGTGTGTTCAAAGATTTGGACCCCCTTGAGTTTGCCTATACGGGAAAGAGGGGCACCGATGATGCTGTTATAACCTTATGTGATTTAGTAGCTGAACACATTCAGTAGGCTAAAAATTATGTTAGGATTTTATTTATAGATTTTAGCTCAGGTTTTAATTTGATTCAGATTGATATTCTTTTGCAAAGATTAATTAACTTGGTGATCTTATTTGGTGGGTTAAAGACATTCTTTTAAATCGTCCTTAAAAAGTAGTTATTAATGATACGGTGTCAAAGACAATCATTGTAAATACAGAAGTTCCACAAGGAACTATTTTATCACCCTTACTTTTCTTGTTGTATACGAATGAATTTAAGATCCAGGATTCATATTTTAACTTGTTTAAATGCGCGGACGATATGGCACTTGTTGGCCAGTTGAGTAAAGCTGGAGCACACTGTGTTATAGTTACATAAATTTGTTTCAAAATTGGTGTAAAACGAGTTCACTGGAGATTAATGTGAAGGAATTGGTCATTAGTAGGAATAAACTAGATTTTATTGAAGGGTTAGAACCTTTGATACTTGATGGACATCAAATAGAGACGGTAGGAAGTTTTAAATATTTAAGAACATTATTGATAGTAAACTGACATTTGCTGGAAATGTTGAGTATGTTTTTTAAAAACCAATGCAGAGATTACATCTTGTTAAGAGGTTACAACATTTTGGTGTGAGTCAACATATTTTAGAGATGGTCTATAAGAATCTTGTTGAGAGTGTTATATGTTTTAATATGACTATGTGGTATGAACTATTGCCAAAAACTGGATTGAGTAATTAAATTTCTAGTGCAATTGTAGGACAACCACAAAGACAACTGAATGAAATCTATCAAACAGGAGTCAAACAAAAAGCACAGGTTATTATTGAAGATTGTTCTCATACTTTGAATATTACATTTCAGCTTTTACCATCAAAAAGATGTTTTAGGCAACCTCAAGCAAGGACAAATGTGTATCAAATGTAATTTGTGCCAACTGGCGTTAGAATTTTAAATACTGGGATTTTTGAGTGTGAGCAGGGGTGATTGTGTTATTTGTTGTCTTTTATGTCATTTGTGTGGTGAAGCCAAAGACAAATTTCCACTCGTGGACAATAAAGTGACTAAACTAAACATACAGGGACATTAACCCAGACTGCTTTCTACTCTAATATTACACACACAGTTTTTTTTATTTATAAACACACATATATCTATATAAATATATAGATAAATTTATAATATATGATATAATCTTATGTAGATGTATAAATATTTGTATAATATATAATATGTAATATAAAATACATAAAATAAATATATACAAAATATATATTATAAAATTATATATATTAATTAAAGGTGCCATAGAATGCATCGATACAATATTTTAAATTGTTCTCTGATATCTACACAGAAGGTATGTGGCTTATATACTTTTTTTTTTTTTTTTTTGTGTATTGATGTCTATTGTCTCTGTTCCTTAAGCCTGATTTGTAAAGTGACCTTGAGTGCTAGAAAGGCGCTATATAAATAAAAATTATTATTAATTATTATATAAGGGACAAAAAATCTCCAGAAACGGTTTTACATGTGCATTTACAACCCTAGGATTTCTCCCTAGAATTAAATGGTCTGTTATTGGCTTATTTGGAAGGGTCATGAATAATAATGTTGAGCTCTGCTCTGATTGGCTGTTTCACAGTGAGGCTCATTTCAGTGGTTTACAGGAAGGAAACACAGGAAAAATATGTATTTCAATACTTTCTCTAGCAGTTACATCGTTGGGTAATTATATTGTAAATAAAATGCGAGCATCAGGGAGCCACTATTAATATGCTGGGCATTGAAACTGCTTTTTATACTATGGAGCGGCAGTACTTACCACACATTTTACAAGATGCTTGTCAGTGGTGCTCAGGATCTGTAAATCATTCGCCATCATCCTCAGTCATCTCTCCTTACTCTGTTTATGTGGTAAGTGAAATCTTATGTTCTGTAATGTGCTAGCAAGGAGCTAGCAGTAGTTACTGATACTTTTTTTTTTTTATTATTATTTATTTTTCTTTATTTATAAAAATAATAAAAAAAAAAAAGTGTAGGCCTATTTTTTTGTTGTGAATGTCCCAGTTGAGAAACAGGATGTGAAAATTTAAGATAAATGTTCATGTTATATGTTTTGGTTGTATTTGTGATTCAATAAAAATGTAGATGGTTGTTTAAAATAGGCATATAGTATAGGTAATATAATAATACCGATATATCGATCGATATATATATATATGTATGTGTTTGTTTGTGTGTGTGTCTGTGCCAAATATACATACATGCAACAGACCTAAAATTATATTTTAATAAATTGAACTTAACATAAATTTAAGCATATATAATTATGTTTCACTTATATTTCATACATCTTGAGGAGATTTGGTGATAATTAATCCATGAAAATGGTACAATAACTTACTTTTATAAATAAAAAATTATCTTTATAATCATTTACTGATGAATGACAGTACTGAACTCCTTCACAAAAGTTTCAGTTCATTTTTGTCTATATATTTGTACGTACGTAAAAGGGTTAAAGCTTTGCACGGCATCAAAACATTGAAATATTTCAGCGTCTCTCCAAACATATGTTAATTACACTGACCTGCAAGTACTGCTGAGCTCACCCTTTACAGTTCTCGTCTAATGTTTTCAGCACATATTCAGCACAACAGCATCATGTAAGAGCCGTCATAATGACCAGCAGTTCACCGCTGCGTTTCGTGAGTCTAAACCTCAATCAGCTCTAACAATGTGCTAATTAGTGCTTCCAGCGGAGCTGCACACTTCAGATACGAGCCACGACTGACACATTACCACTGCTCTATTTTTTCCTTCTCAAACGTGTTTGTTCAATGCTTATTTCATTTAATTCTCAAAATTATAAACACTTACCTGTCCACAGCAATGACGACTAATGTGAAAACGGAGGCACAGACAGACATTCCTTGCACCAGACCACTCAGTTTGCATATCGTGTTGCTGAAAGGCCAACCTGACAATAACAGAAACATGATCACATTGAATCTAGAATTTCAGTTTAATAAACTAGAGACAGTTTGATGATAAACGTTGACGTTGATGCGACAAAGCCTTGTCTGAATGCTTGAAATTACTTAAACTTAAAATTTGAAGGTTTTAGTCAGAGAAAGTCAATTTAACATGTTTCTTAACAAGTTGTAGCACTATGCTAACATGTTTTAGCCGGTTGTTAACATGTCTTGATGTTTTATCACATGGCTAGCATGATTTATCACATTGATGGGCATGTTTTAACATCTTAATAGCATGTTCTAATAAACTGTTTAAGTTTAACACATCGCTAACAATTGACACGTTATTTTTGCATTATTGACACACTATTTTCCTATTTGATACTGTAAAACTGCTTTGACACATTCTGTATTGTTAAAAGCGTTATATAAAGGTGACTTGATTTAACATGTTTTAGCATGTTGCTAACATGTTTTATCACTATGCACGTCTTAGCATGTCGTCTTGTTTTAACACATTGATATTTTAACACGTTGCTTACATGTTTTAACACATTGTTTGCATGTTTTGGTAAATTACTAACATTTTATAAATTGCCAGCATGTCTTAGCACATTGCTAACATGTCTTGTCAAGTTGCTAGCATGTTCTAACACATCGTTTGCATGTTTTGGTAAATTGCTAACGTTCAACGCACTGCTAGCAAGTTTTAACACATTGCTAAAGTGTCAAGTTGTTAGCATGTTCTAACACTGCTAGCATGTTTTAGCATGTTGTTAATGTATTTAAACAAGTTGCTAGCATGTTTGAAGCAGTGTTAATATCGTCAACGACATTTTTTTCACAGACGAAAATGAGACGATAAACTAAAACTCGTTTTGAATGACAAAAACTATGACGGAAATCTATTGACATTTTCGCCAACGAATAAAACAAGAATGTCGATGAATGATAGGCGAGCGTTTGGATGTTCTGACTGATGTACTGTATTACCACAGACTAACACCGTGTCCTAACTACACGCGACGCGACAAGATTCCAGCAACAAGCAATTTGGGTGTCCACACCAGACGCGACGCGACACCGCGATGCGACAGAATCAATCAAATATCACAGCCAATCAGAAGCGTGTGTGGGCGGGCTCTCTCTGGAAGCGCACTGCTCTTGCAACGAAATGGATACGTTTATAATCTAATTCATACATTTTAAAGCTTTTTAACATCATTAAATATACATACTGAGTGACTGATAACATCTTTGTTATGGAATAAACTCGTTGGTTCGCAGTGAGTTCACAGTTTTAACGGTCATCTTTGATTTAATTTATTTTTCAAGATCTGAGGTAAACTATCTGTTGTTGCTCTCAGTATGGCTATGGGGTCACGCAATATGATATTTAAACTCATATTAGACACGTTTAACTTTGAATAAAGCATATAATCACCTGAGATTATCTACTGTCATATTGTTTGTATGTTGTTATTCCAGCCGCGACGTCGCGGAAATAGAAACCGTTTCTAAATTAGAAATTTCGCGTGTCGCCATCGCGGCTAGTTAGGATAAAACTCTGATTAACATGGAAAAGATACCTTTTATCGCGTGTCGCGGCGTCGCGTCGCGTGTAGTTAGGACACGGTGTAACCGTTAACGATCTGTTAGTCACGGACTGCGTGACTTCGCCTATAGATATATAGCTATCAGTGTTTCCCCTGCATGTTTGTTTACTACTCGTACTGAAGTGCATGTGATGCTTGCGGTGACGCTGTCTCACTAAATGAGGACATAAATACATGAACAACATCTCCAGAACTGCTCTGAGAGTCACTTCATGAGCATTTGACCAAAATTATCCTCATATCAGATACACACAGAAATGTAAAGGTATTCACGGCAACCGGTCAAAATAAACGTTCGGTTAACCTTGATTGTGGCAGAAATAACCTACATTACCAGGGCTCGACAATAAGGACTGCCTGATGGCCCGGGGCCAGCGTGAAGGACGCTCGGGACAGTAGATGGATTTGTCACTTGCCCGATCAGGCCACTGCAGCGTCGTCACGAAAGCTTACCATTTGCATGTGTTTTTAAGCCTTGTTAATTTAAACGTTCAAGCGATTAATAAGCATTTCGGGCGCGAAAGACAACTCCATTAAACTACTCGCTGCCTGAGTGGGTAAATACATACAAAAGTAGCCTATGTCAAAATACCCGTCTTGCCAAGTAACTTTGTAGATTGATTAATGATTAATCTATATTTAATTTATACAGTAGAGTACAAATCCACCGATCGAGCGGACATTTTTTAGTTTTATTTCAGACTATCTTCCAGTTCTGTGCTTGCACACAAACTGCACTGCAATCATTTTCAAAAGTGCCATTTGTGTGGAAATATTACGTTATTATTATAATTAGTCTGTTAATGGCCGCTAACAGAGGCCAGAGATGTTGAAGACGGATGCAAAGAGGAGAAAATACTGTAGCAGACAGAACAAGATCACTGTTCATGATGCGCAAAATATAGGAAGAAAATCCGAATATTTAATTTTATATGAATGTGTTTCTGAGGGAAACTGGTTGTTTTCAGAAAAGTTTTCATGGTGTTTTCTTTTCATCTTGCATCCCTATAACACATTTAAATTAGCGTTAATACACGCAGCGCTGCTGTGTTTAACAGTGGTAACCAAGAAAACGCTGTATTATTGCTGTTAAGCGCCACCTGCTGTCAGAGAGTGAAATTGCATCTCGCTCAGCCCGTCTGCTGTTTGTTTGTGCAATGTTTTATGCAGCATAATTTTACAAAGCTAAAGTCAGATCATTCTGTTTTTGCTTCAGATTTTGAAATTATACAGTCTAATATAAATCAAAGATTGCACATTTTTGTTTTGATTTTGTTTTGAGGCAGTGATTGCCTCTAATCTCAAATCTCAAATAATTAGGCATGCAAAACAGAATTTGGTGACAATAAAATATAAGGTTGGAAAATGTAAAACATTACATAGGGCCCTAAACATGTAATTTTTGTTCAACTTTTAATAAATTGATTTTAAAAACATGATTTTAATTAGCTAGACATGCTTTTTGATTAATAAAATTTAATTGAACCATTAAAAAGAAGTCCAGAAGAATTCAAATGGAAAAAAACGGAATCCCCCCCCCCTCCAAAAAGCCAAAAACCTAGAGGAAACACTGGCTATATAAGCCTCTTCTGGTTGACTAACTATTAGTCGACTATTAGGGGGTAGCCCTAGTGTTGGCATAACTTAGGCTAGTTAAGAGTAGTGGTCGACCGATATTGGGTTTTTTGACAGCCGATGCCAATATCTAGGAAAGCTGGGTGGCCGATATAATTTTATTTATTTTAATTAATATTTAAGAAATTTTAAATCATTTGAAAATGTTGTGAAGTGAATTTCACGTGTGAATGAAGCGAGTAAACTCAAAATGTTCAAGCATCCAACTACGCACGATTTATTCTCGCAAGTCGCGTCTGGTGTGAACGCCCCCCCGTTAGTAGTAACAGTGAGTTTCACACAGGTAAATATTGTTGCATATCAAAAACTAGATTTCCACACCTGTGATGAGGTTGTCCACTAGCGTCGTGGGAATGCAGAAGATCCCGACCAGCAGGTCGCTGACGGCCAGATTCAGGATGAAGATGTTGGTGACGGTTCTCATGTGCCTGTTCCTCAAGACTATGGCACAGACCAGACCGTTACCCATCAGGCACAGCAGGAAGATGAAGAGATACGCCAGCGTGAAGAGTGTGGCCGTCGGCAGCGAATGCTGGTAATAAGGTAACAGGACAATGCCCCCTAATGTGCTGGAGTTGGTGCTGTTGGTCCGGTTGGTGCAGGAGACGAGATCTGAGATGTAGACGGAGGCGGCATCCCATAATCCCTCAGAACCCTCCATGAATGCAAGCAAGGCTGGGAACAAACACAAAAATAAACAAACTAAATTATTTTCTTCAGTTTTAGTTCTAATACTTTTGGAAGCCCGTTTCTGCTAATGAATAAAAAAAAAATTTGTAATTTTTTTAGCTCACAATTTGGGCTTTGTTTCTCACAGTGAAAAAAAAAATCTGAATCAGTTTTTGTGTTTCTGCCCCTGAATAAAAAATACATATATGGAAGCCTGTTTCTACCACAGGATGAAAAAATAAAAAGGTAAATAAACAAAAGGTAATTGTAAAGTTTTTTTGTTTTTTGTTTGTTTTTGTTTTTTGGAGTATTTATTTATTTATTTTTTAATCAGAATTGAGAGAAAAAAAATTTAATTGTGGGAAAAAAACTCATAAATGCAAGAAAAAAAAAACTCAATTGTGAGTAAAAAAAGTCCCAGTTACATTTTATTTTTTATTCCATGGTAAAAACAAGCTTCCATAAACATTACTGACATTTAGCAACTAATAAATCCTTTTAGAAACATTTGAACCCTGTTGACAGAGCAGCTTTTAAAATCTTTCATATTGTGAAGCGTAAATGGTTTGCTGAAGTGATTCATTATATTTAGAAGACCATTATTGAAAATTGAGGTCAAATATATAAAGAACACAGGTCAAGATCTCAGAAACTAAGAGGTTTTTAATCAAAAGTCCAATTACACAAATGCTTGTTTTCTTAAGCAGTAATAAAATATGTCGGTTTTAAACATAATAATCAACACAGTCTCACATTAGAGTGGTTTTTGTGAATTTCCATGTCATCCAAACTAAAAACCCAATATCACGAACTCTTTTACACAGTTTAATTTTTCTCATTCTTAAAATTGCATTATTATTATTATTGGGACAAGATATCAAGTGTTTATTTATCATAATTTGTCATAATACAATTTAAGTTATGTGGGATAAAACAATATTTTTTAAAACAACATTTTCCCCCTTTGCCATTTCATAATTTCTTTACTGTTAAATTTGCTGAAAAAGCTTGTGACAACTTACCCCACGTAGTGTGACAACATGCCCCAGTTCATTCAACGTCTGTATAATGAAAATCAATGTATGTTTTTTTTTTTCCTCAGGACAAAAAATATGAAATGTTTAATAACGAAGTATTAATAGCCAAGACTTTAAGGTTAATTCCTATAGAAACTGTGGTAAGTTACATAAATAAACGCACTCTGAGGTAAAAAATAGCTTGCCCCAACTTACAAAGAGCACATCTCTCATCTTTTTTTGTTCGTATAAGAATATGAATGTTTAAGACTTGTGTATTATCCTTTAAATCTAAACCTTTTTACACATTATTCAGCAGTGATTTGTACAAACAGAGCGATAAAGCTGCGGTGATTCTGACTGAGAGAACTTCACCTCAGGTGCAGAAACTGATCAAAGTAGCTGAAATAGTTAATAACATTTGCGTTTTATCGGTTAATCGGAGTCACAAACATCTTACCTTACTGTCCTTCAGGTGAAAGGGCGAAGTAAAGGCAGTGGTGGAATAAAATAAGTGTAAAAACAGCTCGGTTACGATCGTGTCCGTTTCTGATCAACTCTGCACTGATCGATTCCCGCGCGCGCGCGCACCTGTCTCGCGCCAACTGATCTCCGATTCACGAACCGGTTGATTCATTTGAACCGACTCACAACCATAGACTGTACTTGACTATGCAAAACTTGTTTGGGAGAGAAACTGTAAGGCGAGACACAGGTTTGGAGCTGTAAACAGAGTAATATTTCACACTAAATCTAGCTTTCAGTTAAATTCAACAGGCATTAATAAAATTAAGTTCTCGATTATGGTTTAAAAAGAATAAATGATCTCAGTTTCGTTTTTATATTGTATTTTATATTTTGTAAATTTATATGAACTGGTAAGAGGACATTTCTGAGCCTGACTGATGAGCTGAACAGATCATTTAAATGATCCGCTCAAATGAACCGACTCCCTGAAATGAATCGCGTTCACGCGTCACTCACGACCGATTGTTCTTTAACATGCTGCAGTTAATCTAGTGTAATGATTAGACCTGCTGATTAATAATCACTGTCACAGAAATGACTCTAAACAATTACATTAAGTAAGGCGTTTATTATGAATGCTAAAACCAATGTAATTAGAGCGCGTATGTCTAGCTATAATTGACTCACATAATTAGGTTGACATATAGTACTAGAGTTACATTACTGTGTGGGAGACTAATTTCTCAGTGTAATACATTAACTAAACACTCAAAATCCAAGAACTGTTTAGGCTATCAGCAGGCTGTGTGTGACGTGAAACAATTAGTGATTTTCTTACATCTGATGTGTAGCTTTATTAAACCTGGAAATAGCAATTTCAGCATAATGCATACATAATGCAGCAGTTTTATTCTCTGAGAAAATGCATGTCGTAAGGTGTCGTATTTTCTGCTCCATGTCATTGTACCAGCTGTTTTTCCTTCTAGCTAAAGATAATAGCTGTTATGATGAAGCACCTGTATGTGGGTGATTCTCAATCAACACCTGTGAAAAATACTACAGCTTTTTTTCACCTGATACAGAATCAGAGCATCTCATTTAACCTACAGTCTGTCTTATTTTATGCATGAAGAATTTGCAAATAAATAAAAAAAAAGATCTCATTTAAATATAGAGCATGCATCTATGCCAGCCTTTGTTTCTTTATTGTTTTGGGGTTGTTTTGCATAAAAAAAAAATAGAGGTCAAATATGAACATCAAAAAGAATTTTACATGCAGAAACATGCTGTTTTCTTCCATCAAGTAAGATTTTCACAGCATCATAATTTCTGTGTCTCATCATGCTGATATGTTTATTCAAAAAAAATCAGCAGTATTTAATATATTCATAACTGCAATTATCTAGAGCTATTGCTGTGATAACATGTCATTAAACAATGTGAAAATGTTTCTGTAAACTGTTTGGGTCAGAAAGCATCCGCACAAATATTAGCTCAGTAAACACCTTTCTCCTTCCTTCTGTTAAACTGCCAGTTTTATAGACTTTATTCTTCTTATCTCTCTAAAAATGTTCAGCTTTAATTCCCCAGCTGTGCTCGCTGACATTTTGATGCAGGCTCCCGAAAGGGTTTAAAAACAGCAGGAGAGACTTTTGTACACAGAGCTCAAATTTTACAACAGTCTGTTAATCTCAGAAAGAAAGCAAGAGATATCAGCATTTTAAATCAACATTTAGGCTCATATTCCCCACCTCCGATGTTATTTTTTAATATCAGCTCATGATAATAGGCTACGTTATACATATAGCCTTACTCTAGCCAAAACACTGTTAAAATCAAATTGCTGTTGTGTATATTGTTCTATTCCCTTTATTACTATCTTTCATCTTTGTTTTGTTTTTTATAGGTGCAGCGTCTGGTGGCCACATAATCCAGTAAAAATCATTCACAGCAGGACTGTTTACTTCAGTCAGTGCCCATAAAAAAATTGTTCCGAGACGACCGTCGTTCTCAATCCAATTTCAAACACATGACTGCATTCCCATGTTATCTGGGACATCTGTTGGAATGGTGCTGTTTACTTCAGTCTCCGCTCTATTGTCAATGCTCTCCAACGTATGTGTCCCTGCAGCACAAAAGCAGTCATAAGCAGCACAGGTACAGTGGGTACGGAAAGTATTCAGACCCCCTTAAATTTTTCACTCTTTGTTATATTGCAGCCATTTGCTAAAATCATTTAAGTTCATTTTTCCTCATTAATGTACACACAGCACCCCATATTGACAGAAAAACACAGAATTGTTGACATTTTTGCAGATTTATTAAAAAAGAAAAACTGAAATATCACATGGTCCTAAGTATTCAGACCCTTTGCTCAGTATTTAGTAGAAGCACCGTTTTGATCTAATACAGCCATGAGTCTTTTTGGGAAAGATGCAACAAGTTTTTCACACCTGGATTTGGGGATCCTCTGCCATTCCTCCTTGCAGATCCTCTCCAGTTCTGTCAGGTTGGATGGTAAACGTTGGTGGACAGCCATTTTTAGGTCTCTCCAGAGATGCTCGATTGGGTTTAAGTCAGGGCTCTGGCTGGGCCATTCAAGAACAGTCACGGAGTTGTTGTGAAGCCACTCCTTCGTTATTTTAGCTGTGTGCTTAGGGTCATTGTCTTGTTGGAAGGTAAACCTTCGGCCCAGTCTGAGGTCCTGAGCACTCTGGAGAAGGTTTTCGTCCAGGATATCCCTGTACTTGCGAATCCCCGCATTCATCTTTCCCTCGATTGCAACCAGTCGTCCTGTCCCTGCAGCTGAAAAACACCCCCACAGCATGATGCTGCCACCACCATGCTTCACTGTTGGGACTGTATTGGACAGGTGATGAGCAGTGCCTGGTTTTCTCCACACATACCGCTTAGAATTAAGGCCAAAAAGTTCTATCTTGGTCTCATCAGACCAGAGAATCTTATTTCTCACCATCTTGGAGTCCTCCATGCGGGCTTTCATGTGTCTTGCACTGAGGAGAGGCTTCCGTCAGGCCACTCTGCCATAAAGCCCCGACTGGTGGAGGGCTGCAGTGATGGTTGACTTTCTACAACTTTCTCCCATCTCCCGACTGCATCTCTGGAGCTCAGCCACAGTGATCTTTGGGTTCTTCTTTACCTCTCTCACCAAGGCTCTTCTCCCCCGATAGCTCAGTTTGGCGGACGGCCAGCTCTAGGAAGGGTTCTGGTCGTCCCAAACGTCTTCCATTTAAGGATTATGGAGGCCACTGTGCTCTTAGGAACCTTAAGTGCAGCAGAAATGTTTTTGTAACCTTGGCCAGATCTGTGCCTTGCCACAATTCTGTCTCTGAGCTCTTCAGGCAGTTCCTTTGACCTCATGATTCTCATTTGCTCTGACATGCACTGTGAGCTGTAAGGTCTTATATAGACAGGTGTGTGGCTTTCCTAATCAAGTCCAATCAGTATAATCAAACACAGCTGGACTCAAATGAAGGTGTAGAACCATCTCAAGGATGATCAGAAGAAATGGACAGCACCTGAGTTAAATATATGAGTGTCACAGCAAAGGGTCTGAATACTTAGGACCATGTGATATTTCAGTTTTTCTTTTTTAATAAATCTGCAAAATGTCAACAATTCTGTGTTTTTCTGTCAATATGGGGTGCTGTGTGTACATTAATGAGGAAAAATTAACTTAAATGATTTTAGCAAATGGCTGCAATATAACAAAGAGTGAAAAATTTAAGGGGATCTGAATACTTTCCGTACCCACTGTATATTTATAGCAATAGCCAACAATACACTGTATGGGTCAAAATTATTGATTTTTCTTTTATGCCAAAAATCATTAGGATATAAAGTAAAGATCATGTTCCATGAAGATATTTTGTAAATATCCTACTGTAAATATATAAAAACTTCGTTTTTGATTAGTAATATGCATTGCTAAGAACTGCAACCTCAGATTCCAGATTTTCAAATAGTTGTATCTCGGCTAAAAATTATCCTATCATATTTATTCAGCTTTCAGATGATGTATAAATCTCAATTTTGAAAAATTGACCCTTATGATTGGTTTTGTTGTCCAGGGTCACATATAATCAAAACACGAAAACTGTCTGCAGATTAACATTATTGTTCTTGGAATGGAAAGGTCACAATTTAAAAAGTAATTATTCTCTACTGTTGAAACTCTCAAGTGCTTTTAATGCTCCTGCAATGACATTATAATAAATACAGAGACATTTCATTTCTAATTCTGATTTAATTATATAACCCAAAAATGAAAAACTGCTGAAAACGTGCTCACCCTCAGTTCATCTGAGATCAGGATGAGTTTGTTTCTTCATCAGGTTTGTAGAAATGTGTCTCTGCATCAGTGTCTCAGCGATGGATGCTCTGCAGTGAATGGGTGCCGTCAGAATGAGAGTCGATAAAAACATCACAATAATCCACAAGTAATCATTAAGATGTTTTTAACTAAAATACAAGTCCATAATAACGCTTCCTCCAGTGAAAAAGTGGGAGAGAAATCTGCAGATCAAGCAGCGTTTACAAGACAAAACAGCTCTAAACAAACACGTGGCTGGATTTTGATGTGAGAGACAACAGGAGATGCACTTTTTCACTGGAGGAAGCATTATTATGGATTATAGACTCATATTTGAGTTAAAACGTCTTAATGCTGGATTTGTTTCAGCTTTTGTCTTCTCCAGATGTTAACTGATGGACTGGAGTGGTGTGGATTATTGTGATGTTTTTATCAGACTCTCATTCTGACGGCACCCATTCACTGCAGAGCATCCATCGCTGAGACACTGATGCAGAGACACATTTCTACAAACCTGATGAAGAAACAAACTCATCCTAATCTCGGACGATCTGAGGGTGAGAACATTTTCAGCAGATTTTCACACCTTTTATAAACTATTTGCTCACCTACACCAACCGAACAAAACCGAACCAAAACTAGTTTATTAGCTGTCTGTGTCTCAGTCTCAGGTGCAAAAGTCCAAAAACGAGACTGTTAGACCTGCTCACACTCTGTCTCTTCATCTTCTTCTTTTTTTAAATAACCTGTTGCTTCAAACTCCTTTTACAAATAACGATCAGATCTAAATGCAGGGCTGAAGACGTGCATCTGCACAGAGAACGTGAGAATCTCTTCTGAAGGTGAGTCAAGTAGTTTTGAGAAGAAACGTGGCACTATAATTGATCATGAGGCGGTTTGCTGAGGTAAAATTGGCAGTTTAATGAAGCTCAGAAAGTCCCACGCAAGCGTCAGAAATGCCACCCACATTCCCAGCGGCTTTAACAGAATCCCTGCAAACAAACACAGGCCACTAGGGTTGTTTGTGAGCTAAAATAGCCTTTGCTCTTCCTGTGAAAAGATGCACTATAGGCACAATCATTAGAAAGCTTGGATTTCACTGTTTGTCGGCTCTATTTAAACTCTTAAGCAGCCTTCGGTCATTTCTGACCGGATAGTTTTACATTTTGAATTTTTAAAAATCGTAGCTTCACCAGAATGGTACGAAACTCGGTGACTTTTATGGCACTTGGTATGTGAACACACAAAAAAATTGAGGGCATGATTCGAAAAAGTTAAGTGGTCGTAAAATAAATAGTCCCACTCATGGTCTTCGGTCAAAAATGACCGACCATAGGAAATGACAAAATGAGTTAGAAGAGTGAAATAAGAGGTTGAAATCAGATCAGACCCTGAAGGATTAGGCTCTGATAAAGCATTCCTGTTCATTTTTGTTACATTTTTATAGTTTTTTAAAGTTTTGTGTAACAAAATGCTTTCTGTGTTCAGGGTTGACTGTAGTAATAATAATGCAAAAACCTATATAATAACCTATATAATAAAAATAATGCAAAAAAAAATATAAACCTTGACAAAAAGTAGTCTTTGAGAATGCCTAAATATACATTTATATCCACAACCTAATAAAAGTAAACAATTATGTCTAAAAACAACTAGAGAATTCACAAGCCTCTCTATAGAGTCCTATACAGGCAACTAGTGGTTACACCGTGAAATTACATGTTTTTACTTTCTTTGCTCACACCAGGAGGTGCTAATCTGCATTCAAAAATTGCATTTTAAAGCCCTAGTGTCTATTTTCATCTGAAATACTGCATAAATTGAAAAATAATTTTTAAAAATTTGAAAAAAAAAAAATTTGTACTATTTTCAATGGGAAAAATGTATCATAATTGTTGCATAAATATTCATTAGTACCATAAAATTCTCTCAAAATACAAAAGAAAAAATATTATTGAACAAAAATATATTAGATTGATTTTACTGAAGAAAAAATTAAATTAAATTTCATGTGTCCGGTCACCAGTGTTGGGCTAGTTACTCAAAGAATGTAATATATTACTCATTACTAGTTACTCCTTTCAAAACTAATATTGTTACTTTACTTATTACTTTCTGGCAACAGTAATTAGTTACACTACTAGTTACATTACATTTTCTTCACACCCCACAGAAGTTATAACTGTGTATCTTCCAGATAAAATTCTTCTACAATGTTACTAACAACATATTTCTGCCTCATCATTTGACCAAAATCCACATCGGATCGCAGTCAGAAGTTATTACAAACACTCAATAGTGACTGATAGTGACATTCAAGTAGAAGTGTTGTATTCATCTCATTAATTGTCATGTGTAGCTTGAAGTAATTTTTCCGTTACCCATATTCGATTAAATTTTGTTATGTATTTTATCAAATCACATGAGTTTGTAAGAAACTGTTTAATTTTCCAAAAATATTTTTAATTATATAAATATAATCTACCACATGCTGATCAGAGAGATGTAATGCCAGAGTAAAGTAAAGCCACAACTTACACAACAGATCTTTTTTCCTGACAAAATCAATATAATGCAATATTTCTATCTGCTGAATGTAAGCTTTTCCATATTCCAAGCTTGTCTGCTGCACTAGAGACATCACATGAGTGTGCGAATCATGAAAATTATGAAAATAAATCTAGGAATTATTTGATTGTTAGATTTTAAATCAGCGGGGTTGAGGCATGAAAAGTAACTAAGTAACTAACTGTTTTATGGAAAGTAACTGTAATATTATTACTGAAATCTTATTAGTAATTAGTTACACCACTAGTTACTGCAAAAAGTAATATTATTACAGTAACTAAATTACTAGTAACTAGTTACTGCCCAACACTGCCGGTCACTTTTGACCGTGAAGACCATGAGTGTGACTCCCAAATAAGGACTGCATAAATATTCATGTAACCCAAAATTCTCTGCAAATAAATCACAAATAGTTTGAAGTAGTTCATGCATCTGTTAAGTCATTATTCCTTGTTGTGGAAATAATCACCATTTTTAGCCGTTCGAGTTACTTGGCAACCAAAACGTGCTTCACTTGTTAAACATCAAACAAATCAGCATCACAGTGGTTGATCAAATGTGTTAACGTATATATTCTTCGTGAGAGGATGCAGAAACTCCCGTGTGATGACTAGGCTGGAAAACAAACTTTTTCCTGCACTGTTTCTGCAGTGCATCATGGATAATTCACGAAGAACAAACTGTTCAGTTTCCTGAAACCCTGATTAACAGTTTCACTTCACTTGTTTTGTCTCTAGTACTCAATTTTTACTCAATGTTACCATATTAAAATATAAATTAATTAATCAACAAATTTATTGTAAGATGCAGATGCATGAAAAACAAAGTAAAACACTTTAAAATAATTAACAATATATAAAACAACCTTTGTTTTCCTGCAGTGAAGTAAACAAGAAGTACTTTTAACATAATATATTATATTGTGATACACACGTCTTAATGATTTTATATATATATATATATATATATATATATATAAAGATTTTGTCATTCAAATATTTATTTAGATGATTAATATATGATATTAAACTGGTGTAACAAATGTGAATGATGCTCATATTTATTGTCTGTTTTCAGGTCACATCAGTGAAAATGTGTGACTGTGTAACACTGCCATCATGTGGTCATTCTTTACAATTACATAAAAATGTTAAAAAATTCATTCTCACAGATGTCAATGCTAAAAAAAATGTCAGTTCACAGTAGGACTAATATAAATCAATATCATATAAAGCACATAAAATTTGGCCCTGATGTCCAACATCGTGATGCTTGTCTTCATTTTAATTCACTGGATTCAGCAGCATCTGAAGACTGTAGGAGGAACAGACTAGAAATGGACATAAACGTCTTCATTTTAGAAACATGAAGGCAAAACATCTGCAGAAATGAGAAAATATTCAAAGAACACTTTCTTGTCCAGACTAAAGAACATGTGCACCATATTCACATGCTCTTAAAGGAATAGTTAAGCTAAAAATGAAAATGTGCTGAAATGCCACTATTATAGACTCGTCTTAATGCTGGATTTGTCTCAGCTTTTGTCTTCTCCAGATGTTAACTGATGGACTGGAGTGGTGTGGATTATTGTGATGTTTTTATCAGACTCTCATTCTGACGGCACCCATTCACTGCAGAGCATCCATTGCTGAGACACTGATGCAGAGACACATTTCTCCAAACCTGATGAAGAAACACATTCATCCTAATCTTGAATGATCTGAGAGTGAGGAGCACATTTTCATGTTTGGGTGAACTATTCCTTTAATAACGTGATGGATATACCTCAGCTGTTGCTTTACTGTGGTATGAAAGCGTCTCCCGCAGCTCCGTTCTTGATGTGATCTTCAGCTGGTTTCTCAGGACATTCAGGCGTCACGTCGGCTCTGTCTGCGTGTGTTGAATCGTCCGCCAGCGTAAATCTGCACCAGGATTCGTGTGTTGGATCCTGATTCTCATACGGGACGGTAAAAGAACACAGTGCTCTCTGCATCATAACGTTCTTCCATTTCACACTTGACTTGGGTCTGGGAGTGTCTGGTTTCTGAAGAGCGTCTGACTGTGTGTTTCTGATGGATGAAGGCTTCTTGAACTGAACTGGCTCCTGTGAAACCATCTCAGTGGCATCTTCTTTAAAGATCGTCAGCTGTGAAACTAACGACGCTTCGGGGTCCGGCGATGACGTGTCAGGCTTTTCATGCAAATGTTGTTCATTTGAGTCTTGCTCATGTTCCTCTGTGTTCGTTCTAGTGATCTTTAGGGATTTTTGAGTTGATTCCTCATTGGTTTGGACGTCCGGTTTGAGATCAGATGAATCATGGCCGTTATTGTTACTCTGTGCAGGTGCAGAAGCTTCTTTGATTACACTAGAATTAATATCAAACTCACTTGAAACATCAGCAAAAGAAAAGGAAATCCTTCTGTTTTGACTCTGTTTGTCTGTTTTCGCAGGTCGCTGTCTGTGATCTTCTGGTGTGTCCAGTCTCACGCTGTTAACCGGGTTAGCGGTCATCGGGCTGTTGTCTGAACTGCTGCTGTCCAGCTGTCGGCGCCACAACCGGCGACTGGTTTTTCTCGGCGGCGCCCGGATCACTGGAGGACTCTGGGTAGATGACGAATCTTTGTGATCATCCTGAATCTCAGAGGAGCCTGTGAGATCAAATCACGTGTGTAAGAATGCTCGTCCTTCATCTTAACCAAAGTTTGGTTACTTTACTCATGCTTTAATTCAGCAAGGATGCATTAAACTGATCAAAAGTGACATTTATAACGTGACAAAATATTTCTATTTCGAATAAATGCTGTTCTTTTGAGCTTTCTATTCAATTGAGAATCCTGAAAAATAAAATGCATCACGGTTTCCACAAAAATATTGTGCAGCACGACTGTTTTCAACATTGATAATAATCAGAAATGTTTCTTGAGCAGCGAATCAGCATATTATTATGATTTCTGAAGATCATGTGACTCTGAAGACTGGCGTAATGATGCTGAAAATTCTGATTTGATCACAGAAATAAATTACAGTTTAACATATATTCACATAGAAAACAGCTGTTTTAAATTTTTAAAATATTTCACATTTTTACTATATTTTTGATCAAATAAATGCAGAAGAGACATCTTTCAGAAGCCAAACTTTTGAACTTCCGCGTATGTTTATATTTTGGGTATGTTTAGCCATATTTAGCCAGTTTTGTCTTTCATAACAATAATATTTTTTAACTAATTTAAAAGGGAGACATCTACAGATCATAAACTCAATTCTAAAATAATATTTATATGGTGTTTATGCCACACGGGTGTTAATAGGCAATACATAGACTGATACTATGTATAGCCAAAACATCATATTTATAGCCATAAACCATATTTATATTTATACAGGTGTACATAATGTGCACATTTGTACATAAGCCTTCTGATTACTCCACCTAAATGTATGTATTACTTCTTTTTATTTTTATAAATTTATATTCCTACTAACTGCAAATTTATTTCTATTCTCTTGTATGTATTTGCCTGTACCCGGAGCTCCTGGAAATCTCAACAAATTGCTTTTGTCTTTGTGCACACTTGGAGAATGAATATATTCAAATAGCATTCAAATGATATTCAAATTTTGTAAAGACTGACCTTTAACACAAGTGGACGCTGCAGGTGATGACTGACCCTGTAATGAAACACATCCATGAGCCCTGATCTACACAGATTCTGATGAGATGTTCGGTGAGAAAAACAACACTTGAAGACACTGACGATGCAGGACATACTGAACAGTGACCACTGGATCAGTGCTGCCACCTTGTGGAACAACTGATTAGTGCAAAAGTAATTTAATGCAAGACATGCGCATGCACGTAATAACCGAAGTATACTATGGGTTTAAGGGGACATGAAACATAAAAACATACATTTCAGTGCAAAAAAACAAAAAAATGCGCTTGCAAAAATTCATCATCTCCCCGAGAAACGTTGAGTTTGCTCTCATAATTTTTGTGATGGAAATAATACGAGGTGGTAGAAAAACCTATATTCCTGTACTTTTGCGAGAGAATGCAAAGTTTATTGGGGAAACACTATAGTTTTGCAAGCGAATGCTGTTTCTTGAGGGAACACAAATGTTTTAGGAGCGAATGTGAATGTTTTGCAAGAGAACGCAACTTTTTCAGGACAGGCAGTAAATAGTATTAAGATCAGACGCAATGTTTTGTGAGAGAATGCAATGCAATAGTTTTGTGAAAGAACGCAAAAAGTAATGCAAAAGTTTTCGTTTTGTGAAAAAATGCAAAATGCAAAATTTCGCTGGAAAGCGCAAAGTTTCTATGTGGAACGCAAATGTTTTACCAGAGAACACAAATTGTAAACTAAAGCAAAGTTTTTCTGGGCAATGGAAACGTTTTGCAAATGAGTGCAAAGTTTCTCTGAATAACGCGAATGTTTTGAGAGTGAATGCCATCTCATATTTATCCATCACCATCATGTCTCCTTAAGGGCTCTGTAGATACTAATGAAGGACATTCACTCATTTAGAACTGAACGAGCAATTTCCGGCTCATGTGACGCCTGGAGCACAAAAGCAGTCATAAGCAGCACAGGTATATTTGTATGACATTGTACATAATACATTGTATGACTCAAAATTATCCATTTTTCTTTTATGCCAAAAATCATTAGGATATCAAGTAAAGATCATGTTCCATGAAGATATTTTGTAAATTTCCTACTGTAAATATATCAAAACTTAATTTTTAATTAGTAATATGCATTGCTAAGAACTTCATTTGAACAACTTTAACCCTTGTGCGGTCTTCATTTTGGGTTGTGCACTTATGGTCTTTGGGGTCTCTGGAGACCCCAGGCAACAAAATGTGTAGTTTTTGGAGGATTTATGATATTTTTTTTAATTTATATAAATAAATTAAAAAATATTTTTTATATAGGTTTTTATACAAAAAACAGCTTTTATGTAAATTTCACTTAATAAAAGACCCACATTTCTAACTTTCATTCATGGGGATAACATGGATCATTTGACATGGTTTAGTGTAAAATTTTTGTCCATATTTTGGAAATTGCACACACACACACACACTTAAAATTATATGAAAAACAGATGATTGAAATAAATGATAAACTCTAAAGACTCCAACCTTTCTCTTTGTAACATCTTGTTCAGGTTTGATTCGAATCATAATGTAACATTATTGAAAATTTGATTTTTTTTCAGTTCTAAAAATGCAAAACTTTGACAAAAATCATTTTTATTGTTATAATTGTGATTTCACAATATGTAGATATGAATCCAACTGAAGAAAACTTGTGAAAAGATATCTTTCAGTTGGTCAAATAGCAAATAGTAAATAGTGGAGCTCTGCAGCCATCTAGTGGTAAAAATGATAATTTTTTACTTTTGAAACTGTAATTTCCAAAATATGGGCAAAAATTTTACACTAAACCATGTGAAATGATCCATGATCCAGTTAGAAATGTGGGTCTTTTATGAAGTGAATTTTACATAAAAAGCTGTTTTTTGTATAAAAACCTATATAAAAATGTCTTTTAATTTATTTATATAAATTTAAAATATATCATAAGTCTTCCAAAAACTACACAAATGTGGAGTAAAAACATTAATAAACAGAGTAAAATTACATTTGTTTTAAAAATATATATATTTTGTTAAAAAAAGACCATAAGTGTAACTTTTTTTTTCACACTAACATAAAATCAAGAAATCATTCCAATTTTATTTTTTATTTGTAGATCTAGAAAGTGTTGACGACCGTACAAAGTCTCATGCCATTTGGAAAAAGAGAACATTTTTTTTAAATTGAGCAAACTTCATTTGCAGGTCAAAAAGACCCCGAAGAACGCACAAGGGTTAAAGGTGATTTTCTTAATATTTAGATTTTTTTGCACCCTCAGATTCCAGATTTTCAAATAGTTGTATCTCAGCCAAATATTGTCTGATCCTAACAAACCATTCATCAATGGAAATCTCATTTATTCAGATGATGTATAAATCTCAATTTCCAAAAATTGACCTTTAGACTGGTTTTGGGGTCCAGGGTCACATATAAGTGCGCATGTCACTGACCTCCAGCATGTGCGGTTTCTCATCGCTCTGTCTGCGTCTCCTGTTGTTGGACAGCATCCGGTAGAGCTGTAACTGTTTCTTATATCGGCGGCGGCGGTGCATGTGGACCGGCCGTGTGCGGAGGCTGCGGTGGGACTTCAGGGAGGTGCTGGAGGGTGATGGAGAGGAGTCTGTCCCGGAGCTACACAGCTGCAGGTCTCTGACGGAGCGAGTCATCGGCTTCGGACTATTCGAGTCTTCAGACCGATTACGAAGCATTTCCACTCGCTTCAGTTGCTCTCGGAAGCTTCTGGGCTTCGGCTTCAAAGATCTGGTGAAGTTCAGTATGGGAATCGGCATCTTCCATATCCGGATGGCTCTCCTGAGCAGTTTGTGAGAGCGGGTGTTTAAGTAGATGGCGGGATGGGCCGCGCTGATGCTCTTGTTTTGGCGGCAGGTTTGTGGAGCAGACTCCTGCTCCGGTTCATTAATAGCTGATGATTGAACATCAGAGGAGCTCATGGATGAGGATGGAGCTTCTGCAGCCCCGGACAACATTGCTGGACAAAAAGAAACAAGCATAACTTTTTCCCTGCCAAACAAGAATTTTCCGGGTTTCCATCTCCTGAATGAGTCTAGAATCACTCGATCAAAAACACAGACCGGGAAGATGCAGAAACGAGCGATCTATGTATGCATATGCATATGAGAAACTATGCGATCATCAACACTAACCGCATATAAATGAAAACTGCCAAATGTTACCGAGTGAAATGTGGATTAGAGAGTGTTAAAGGCCTGTGCAAGCTTTGGGATACTGATGGAAGCCATCTACTGCATCTTTGCTTTGATAATATTACTGAATATGATCCAGATGTAGTATTTGATAAAAATGTGATTTTCTCAGCTTTTTGCTCAAAATGTTCAAGTTTTGATAAAAAAAAAAATTTAAAAAAAAGAATGCTTTTTTTTTTTTTTTTTTTTAAGTAGAGGGTCTGATTTTATTCTGATGTGTTGCATGTTGAGATATTCATACAACAAAATATTCTGGGGGCCATGAAATTTTAGTGAAAATCAGCAAAAACGCTGGCGGTGGCTGGCAACTTTTTTCAAAAACGCTGGCGGGGAAAGAGTTAACCTCTAATGCAATACTCATTCACATCCTCATCCTTATTTGTAAGTCGCTTTGGATAAAAGACTAAATGTGAATGTAAAAATCAATGTTTACAGCGTTTTTACAAGTTACAAACAGTCCCTGTAACATACCTGTCTTATTTAAAAATTACGTTTTTTAAAATATATTTGAATCCGTTTTTATTTAAAATTTTGTTAAAGTTTCAGTATTTTTGTAGTGAGTTTTTTCCATTTTTATTAGTTTTTCATCTGTCTTTATAATTTGTATTATAATTTATTTAATTATTTCAATAGCTACTTAATCTAAATGAAAATTAGAAATATGTTTCCTTGGCAACTAATCAAAATAATTTACTTTTTTAAAATATTTCATTTCATTTCAGTTCATGTTAATTTTATTTTTAAGTATATGTATGTATGTATTCATTCATTCAATGATTCGTTTTAACTATGATGATCCTGACCTGGACAAATCTCCTAAAATCTCTAAATAAATGCTTATAAAAATTATTTGTAATAAATAATAAATAAAAAAATAAATCTTATGATTTACTGTAATAAAAGCATAAACTATGACTCTACACTTACACACTCTACTCATGTAGTGAACATACTGTAACTTAAAATACACTGAAACTGCTCTGAATGTACATGAACTATTGATCTATTCAGCATCGTTATAAAGAGATTCGATCACAGATCATATAAAGTTGTAAAAGTGAATATGAATGAATATTGAGTCTCACACACCTGTGGTGTTCCTCTTCGCGTTGGTTTTGCTCTTCTCCGTCTGTGATCGATTATTTTCACTCATTTCTGCTGATCAGCATCCGAAGCTTCAGTGATTCAGTAACCGATGCGATTTCAAAAAACGCTCCACACTCGTATCGTTTGAATCGACTCTTTTCTTTCGAATCGCTCAGAACATTCGAACGCACACCAGACGAGCGAGTCATTCAGCTTGCGACATTAATTGCCACGAAGCAAGATTCCGTTTTATTTAATTTTTATTTCATTTATTTTTCTGTTAGATGCATGACGAAATAGATTTATTAAGAAGAGATAAAACTCTGATGTTTATTTCTCAAGCCATTAAATCACTGATGATATGAAAGAAATTTCGTATGAATGCGTTAAAATCTCTGATATATTCTCTGATATAGGCTATAATAAGTACAGTTTCTGCTTTTCCAGTCCCAATAACCTATTAACATTCTTAATTTTTTTTTTTATGCATAAAACTTTAGATACAGAGCTGAAATTGTCTGTGTGATTGGAACGCTATTATACAATTTAGAGACTCATCAACAAAAAGTAAGCAATAGAAACAACACAAGATCATAATATGACGTATAATCAGATGTTAAACAATCAATAAATGACTCGTCACATCATTATGATTCTTGAGTTTAACAGTGAAGATTGCCAAAGCAGCAAAGAGTCAAATTCCACTTTCAGACGGATCGGACATGATTCCTCCAGCTCTCTTTAGCACAGGTCATGGATGTGGACATGAGCAGGTATGACACGTCGTATTTCTCTCGTTTGATTCTGTGGTGAATTGTGCTGATAATGTCAGTCTAAATGCAGGTCTGAAAGTGGATCTCCAACCTATTAAAAATAAAGAGTTCAAGTTAATATTAGATGAAACTCTACATATGTGTTTGATGATACAAAGATATAACTAGAAACTATCCTTCGTGGCTTCACTGACAAATGAAAAGCGATGAGTGTGTGATAATGTGGTTTACCGTGAGCCGGATCAGACCCATGAGTCCAGCGGCTGTGGCGTTCGCTCCACTAAACCAACCGCTGGCCTGCTGGTCCTGATGAAATGCCTCTTATCATTCACACCCTGAAACACATTCAACATCATGCAGCCATTAAAGCAGCTCTGTCCATCATGTTTTTTTTTTTTTTTAAAGCTCTTTTTTTAAAGAGTCATTCCTACTATGCAGTACATTTTATCACACAAACATGAAAATGTGCTCACTCTCAGGTTAGAGTTTGTTTCTTCATCAGATTTGGCGAAATGTAGCATTGCATCACTTGCATCTTGAGAAGACAAAAGCTGAAACAAATCCTTCATTAAGTCGTTTTTAACTAAAATCCGAATCTGTAATCCATAATAACGCTTCCTCCAGTGAACAAGTGCATCTTCTGTTGTCCCTCACATCAAAATCCATCCAGCCACATATTTGTTTAGAGCTGTTTTGGCTTGTAAACGCTGCTTGATTTCTCTCCTGATTCAGACCAGAACACTTTTTCACTGGAGGAAGCGTTATTATAGATTATGGACTCATATTTGAGTCCAAAACGTCTTAATGCTGGATTTGTTTCAGCTTTTGTCTTCTCAAGATGGACTGGAGTGGTGCGGATTATTGTGATGTTTTTATCGACTCTCATTCTGACGGCACCCATTCACTGCAGAGCATCCGTTGCTGAGAAACTGATGCAGATTTTTAATCTGTTATATGATGATCTCAATTAACATTTTAGGTTTTGGATTATTTTAAAGCACTTTCGTCAACTTATGTTGATTTTAATATGAATACATTTGACATGAATGAAGAGTCTGAAAGTTTCCGGAGAGCAGAAATGACACCAAACACAACATGATCATTGACCTGAAAAGTTTCTCGTTCAATCATGTGACACGGAGCGTCTGCTGCTCGCTCTGCCTGATCAACAGTGCAGTACCCATCTGCAGCAGAAACACCAACACACATCACGGCATTAGTGCATTAAACAAACACACATGCTTAATTCTAACTAATAATTAGTTAGTTATTAGTTATAGTTATTACTAATAATCTTCTAATTGTAACACTAAAGCTTGCATAACAATGAAGGCACAGCACTTCTGTCATTCTCATGAATGCAAGAGCCTCATAAATATGCCGCATTCAAGCAGCAGGAATCAGTGACCTTGATTCTTCTCCATTAAGGGCAGTGTGATGTCATCGTTCCCTTGCTTGGCGTTCCTCTGTTTTTTGGCCAGTCCAGAGACGGCTGGCTGAAAGACACGATCGATGTTCATCATCATCACAGAGCTTTCTGAAATTTATTTCATAAGTATGGCTGTGAAACACACATCGATCTGTCCGTCTTTAACTGCTGTTACCTTGAAGTGTGTTTTGTTCCAGCCGGCCTTACACAGCATGTGTCGCAGATCCTTATACGCCCAAACCATCTGCAGGATGTGTGACGCAGCTTTGGTCTCGCGCACCGATTGGCTGACACGTTCACAGATCAACAAGACAGAAAACATCCTTATCAGACCAAAACTACAGCTTTACATCTACTGTTTAGGGTTGTTTCTATGGGAGCAGATTTGTGGATTTTACCACACTGCTATAGCATAGGGTGTTTTGGGTGGTTGCTATGGGGTTGCTAAGGAGTTTTGAGTGGGTTTTACCAGGTTGCTATGGCATATGGTGTTTTGGGTGGTTGCTATGGGGTTGCTAAGGAGTTTTGAGTGGGTTTTACCAGGTTGCTATGGCATATGGTGTTTTGGGTGGTTGCTATGGGGTTGCTAAGGAGTTTTGAGTGGGTTTTACCAGGTTGCTATGGCATATGGTGTTTTGGGTGGTTGCTATGGGGTTGTTAAGAAGTTCTGAGTGGGTTTTACCAGGTTGCTATGACGTATGGTGTTTTGGGTGGTTGCTATGGGGTTGCTAAGGAGTTTTGAGTGGGTTTTACCAGGTTGCTATGGCATATGGTGTTTTGGGTGGTTGCTATGGGGTTGTTAAGAAGTTCTGAGTGGGTTTTTCCACATTGCTATGGCATAGGGCATTTTGTGCGATATGCCACCTGGTTCTGTTGATTGAGACCAGTTTCTGGATTCCCTGTCCCTGGATGAGGAATCTGGCGTTCTCCAGGTTCTCAGAGACGATCTCCAGTATAGTGTTCAGGACGGCCACCACTGTGTCTCCCTCCAGGTTCTTGGCGGGTCGCTGCTGGCCGCAGGGCAGGTTACTGACCAGATCCCTCATGGCGTAACTCCCTGACCAGGCAGCAGAGAAACCGTCAGCCTCAGCATCACATGGAGAGCATCAGAGTAAAGCTGCTACTCTGGAGCTTACCGATGAGATCTTTGTTCTTGTGGTCGATGGCGAGGTTTCTGAGCGCGATGGCGATCGCTCGCACCACTTTATCCGCATCCGAGTGCAGCAGCTCCACCAGCACTGGCAGACCCTTCTCCTTACGCACCGTTGCTCGGATATAATTGGACCACTGAGAAAACAAAGAGGAAGTTTAATTAAGAAGCTTTGATTCATGCTTTACTGCCCTGTATTGTAATTTTAAGTTTGTGTTTTGAACAGATACTTTCACTTGTTACTCTGAAGAGTAAAACATACTCAGTCACAGTATAAATCATCTTAGTTTTGGTTTTAAATGTTTTCTCTAAAATCATTAATGCTGTAATATTACAAAAATATTAGGCCTAAATTTAGGATTTATATATTTGAATTGCATATAAAATTTCCATGCATTTAAACTACACAGTATTAAGTTAAGCATGCTAATAAACTTAATGTGCTGCATATATTTCATAGATCATAGATAAATGAAACTGGTCCGATTTCCTCAAAAAATAATGTTAATGTTAAAACTGTGTAATCCAAATGCATGGGAATTTTATATGCAATTCAAATACATAAAGATTTTGTACAAATAAAAATACTTAAATTTTGAATTTAGGCCAATATTATATATACTGTATATATATATATATATATATATATATATCAGTGTTATTTTAGTATCAGCAAGATACTATTATACCTTTTATTAATATTTTATTCATATGAATTTTCCATTTGAATTTTAGTTAATTGTTTTGTGTATTTTTGTAATTTTTAGTAGTTTTAAAAATATTTCTATATAGTTTTAATCATTTTTATTTTAGTTTTAGTTATTTTAGTACATAAAGCTAAACTAAATTAAAAGAGAAATGTTGCCTTGCAAACTAGCTAAAATGTTTCAGTTAATGTTCATTTTATAATGTATACGTTTATTTTGTAATATATATATATATATATATATATATATATATATATATATATATACCAGAATATTGTTTAAAAAATTCCAGACAATAATTAAATAATTAAATAATTTAAATAACCTCAGTCTCCATGTATGACTGTACAGAAAACAGAAAATATTGTGGAAAATGTGTATAGACTTCGTGATCAGAATTTCTTTTCATCCAAAAGTACTTCAAATCGGAACACACAGTTCTGCTGGTGAAGATCTAGTTTACTTGCTATGAAGTGCCTCAAAGCAAAACTCTGAACATCTTGCTATCTTAGTCAAATCCAGTGATTTTTCAATCCTCAGAAGTGCTCGCTGTATCAGTCTAGTACCTTGCAAACACCTCTGCATTGCATCCATAAACACCTACGCATTGCATAACAGCAGCCAATCAGATCACAGGTCATCTGATTGAGAGTTTTAGTTTTGTGTGCAACATGCATGAGATGGTCAGTGACAGATGGAAAGTTACAGATGGTCAGTTACAGATGGTCAGTCGCAGACGGTCAGTTACATACGGTCAGTCGCAGACAGTCAGATACAGATAGTCAGTCGCAGACAGTCAGATACAGACAGTCAGTTCCAGATGGTCAGTCACAGATGGTCAGTCACAGACAGTCAGATACAGATGGTCAGTTCCAGACGGTCAGTCACAGACAGGCAGTTACATACGGTCAGTCGCAGATGGTCAGTTACATATGGTCAGTCGCAGACAGTCAGTTACATACGGTCAGTGGCAGACAGTCAGATACTGACGGTCAGTTCCAGATGGCCAGTCACAGACAGTCAGTTACAGACGGTCAGTTACAGATGGTCAGTCACAGACGGTCAGTTCCAGATGGTCAGTCACAGATGGTCAGTCACAGACAATCAGTTCCAGATGGTCAGTCACAGACAGTCAGTTCCAGATGGTCAGTCGCAGACAGTCAGTTACAGACAGTCAGTTACAGATGGCCAGTGACAGACAGTCAGTTACAAACAGTCAGTTACAGATGGTCAGTCACGGACAGTCAGTTACATACGGTCAGTCGCAGACAGTCAGATACAGATGGTCTGTTACAGATGGTCAATCGCAGACAGTCAGATACAGACGGTCAGTTCCAAATGGTCAGTCACAGACAGTCAGTTACATACGGTCAATCGCAGACAGTCAAATACAGACGGTCAGTTCCAAATGGTCAGTCACAGAAAGTCAGTTACAGACGGTCAGTCACAGACAGTCAGTTACATACGGTCAGTCGCAGACAGTCAAATACAGACGGTCAGTTCCAAATGGTCAGTCACAGAAAGTCAGTTACAGACGGTCAGTCACAGACAGTCAGTTACATACGGTCAGTCGCAGACAATCAGATAGACGGTCAGTTCCAGATGGTCAGTCACAGACAGTCAGTTACAGATGGTCAGTCACAGACAGTCAGTTACAGATGGCCAGTCACAGACAGTCAGTTACATACGGTCAGTCGCAGATGGTCAGTTACATATGGTCAGTCGCAGACAGTCAGATACTGACGGTCAGTTCCAGATGGCCAGTCACAGACAGTCAGTTACAGACGGTCAGTTACAGATGGTCAGTCACAGACGGTCAGTTCCAGATGGTCAGTCACAGATGGTCAGTCACAGACAATCAGTTCCAGATGGTCAGTCACAGATGGTCAGTCAGACAGTCAGTTCCAGATGGTCAGTCACAGACGGTCAGTTCCAAATGGTCAGTCACAGAAAGTCAGTTACAGACGGTCAGTCACAGATGGTCAGTCAGACAGTCAGTTACATACGGTCAGTCGCAGACAATCAGATACAGATGGTCAGTTCCAGATGGTCAGTCACAGACAGTCAGTTACAGACAGTCAGTTACAGATGGTCAGTCACAGACAGTCAGTTACAGATGGTCAGTCGCAGACAGTCAGTTACAGATGGCCAGCGACAGACAGTCAGTTACAAACAGTCAGTTACAGATGGTCAGTCAAGGACAGTCAGATACAGATGGTCCGTTACAGATGGTCAGTCACAGACAGTCAGTCACAGATGGTCAGTCACAGACAGTCAGTTACATACGGTCAATCACAGACAGTCAGATACAGACGGTCAGTTCCAAATGGTCAGTCACAGAAAGTCAGTTACAGACGGTCAGTCACAGACAGTCAGTTACATACGGTCAGTCGCAGACAGTCAGATACAGACGGTCAGTTCCAAATGGTCAGTCACAGAAAGTCAGTTCCAGACGGTCAGTCACAGACAGTCAGTTACATACGGTCAGTCGCAGACAATCAGATACAGATGGTCAGTTCCAGATGGTCAGTCACAGACAGTCAGTTACAGACAGTCAGTTCCAGATGGTCAGTCGCAGACAGTCAGATACAGATGGTCAGTTCCAGATGGTCAGTCACAGACAGTCAGTTACAGATGGCCAGTGACAGACAGTCAGTTACAGATGGCCAGTCACAGACAGTCAGTTACATACGGTCAGTCGCAGATGGTCAGTTACATATGGTCAGTCGCAGACAGTCAGTTACATACGGTCAGTGGCAGACAGTCAGATACTGACGGTCAGTTCCAGATGGCCAGTCACAGACAGTCAGTTACAGACGGTCAGTTACAGATGGTCAGTCACAGACGGTCAGTTCCAGATGGTCAGTCACAGATGGTCAGTCACAGACAATCAGTTCCAGATGGTCAGTCACAGACGGTCAGTTCCAAATGGTCAGTCACAGACGGTCAGTTCCAAATGGTCAGTCACAGAAAGTCAGTTACAGACGGTCAGTCACAGACAGTCAGTTACATACGGTCAGTCGCAGACAATCAGATAGACGGTCAGTTCCAGATGGTCAGTCACAGACAGTCAGTTACAGACAGTCAGTTACAGATGGTCAGTCACAGACAGTCAGTTACAGATGGTCAGTCGCAGACAGTCAGTTACAGATGGCCAGCGACAGACAGTCAGTTACAAACAGTCAGTTACAGATGGTCAGTCAAGGACAGTCAGATACAGATGGTCCGTTACAGATGGTCAGTCACAGACAGTCAGTCACAGATGGTCAGTCACAGACAGTCAGTTACATACGGTCAATCACAGACAGTCAGATACAGACGGTCAGTTCCAAATGGTCAGTCACAGAAAGTCAGTTACAGACGGTCAGTCACAGACAGTCAGTTACATACGGTCAGTCGCAGACAGTCAGATACAGACGGTCAGTTCCAAATGGTCAGTCACAGAAAGTCAGTTCCAGACGGTCAGTCACAGACAGTCAGTTACATACGGTCAGTCGCAGACAATCAGATACAGATGGTCAGTTCCAGATGGTCAGTCACAGACAGTCAGTTACAGACAGTCAGTTCCAGATGGTCAGTCGCAGACAGTCAGATACAGATGGTCAGTTCCAGATGGTCAGTCACAGACAGTCAGTTACAGATGGCCAGTGACAGACAGTCAGTTACAAACAGTCAGTTACAGATGGTCAGTCAAGGACAGTCAGTTACATACGGTCAGTCGCAGACAGTCAGATACAGATGGTCCGTTACAGATGGTCAATCGCAGACAGTCAGATACAGATGGTCAGTTCCAAATGGTCAGTCACAGACAGTCAGTCACAGATGGTCAGTCACAGACAGTCAGTCACAGACAGTCAGTTACATACGGTCAGTCGCAGACAGTCAGATACAGACGGTCAGTTCCAAATGGCCAGTCACAGACAGTCAGTCACAGACGGTCAGTCACAGACGGTCAGTCGCAGACGGTCAGTTACATACGGTACGTTCCAGATGGTCAGTCACAGACAGTCAGTGTTTGGTGTGACTCACGGCCCAGTGTCCGGCTGACAGGTTCTGCAGGGCTCCAGCCGCCGCCTCCAGCGTGTTGTGGTTCTGGCTCAGTTTTAGGAGCGACAGGTAGAGTCGGACCACCTCCGGCTGGTACAGAAGCTCCAGGCCTGCAGAAACAGATCCATTAGCATGAATCATGCATGAGACATTTCATGCAATCATCTAAAATACATGTAAAATGGGAATGTGTGATGTGAAGACCAAATCCTGTCCGAACTAGAGTTCTGCATTATTTTTTGAACACGTGAGCGCTGGTCGACAGGCTTTTACTGATGTTCTGAGAGGTTTTCTTGAGCACTGCGGGACGAGCTACACACTGAAGTTTAATATTTAATGCAGAGGTTTGTTCAGATCACTCCGAGCACTAGTACTGGTGATGCTGGAGTTGGTAAACAGCACTGAATAACAGATCTACAGTCACACCTGAACCAAAAGAGTCAAGATTCTGCAACTGATCAAACCAGATTCAGAAAGTCTGATCCCGACTGAAAAGCAGAGACGATCACGTGAGGCTTTAGGGATTTCATATCTCAGAACGTGTCTCTCATACTAACAGCATCTCCATCTGTTACTGCAGCAATTCTTCATTCACATCAGTGAGTCAAACACACATCTAATGATCCTCCTGCTAGCAGATCATCAGACCGTCCTCCTCAAATAAACATGTGCAGGTCATACTGAGAAACGCACTGCATCTTAAACTCATGAAAACTCACATTTCACTCCAAAACCATAAGAAAAAAGCAAACTGCATAAGGTTAATGAAGACTATTTTTAGGACTGTTAAGTTTTTTGTTCTCCATTGCATTGCGTTATTTTTGATAACAATTAAGGAAATTTTCCCCAAGTTCTTATTACTTTTATTTTTATTTTCTTATTACTAATTATCCATGAAACCCACCTTTAAAATGGAAAATCATAAGACAAAATAATTACATATTGCAGAAAATTAAAAACATTTTTTTTGTTTTGTATTGCATTGCATTATTCTTTATAACAATTAAACACATTTACCCTAAGCACTTATTACAATAATACATTGCTATTAATTTTTAATTAATTATTTTTTTAATAATCATCAGTGATGATTCTCAAGAGACTACATGATTCACAAGAAAACTCATATTTCACTCCAAAAATCAAGAATGAAGATGATTTTTAATTTTTGTTTTCATTGACAGCATATTTTTTATAATAATTAAGCCCCCTTTTCCACCCAATTTCTTATTACTGTAATGCATTTGTTTTAATATTTTTATACATTTTTTATTGTAATTATCCCCAATAATGATTCTCATTAGACTTTCATTACTCTGCTACTATAATTTTTACTGCATTCATGTAAAAAAAATTCAGATCAAATTAAATGCAGTACTACAAATACTAACATCATGTATAAATGATTTTAAAATGTATAGATACATTTTAAATAACACATCACAATTTGCTTGACTATAATGTGGGAAGATCTCGTTCTCATTCATTTTTTTATATTTTCCAGCATGATTTTGGTGTGAATTGGACATGTTTTTGTGATGTATGTGGGTAAAAGCACAGTAAGCTTTGCTGATATAGTCATTCTCAGACTTAGTGACCCAGTTACATGAATTACAATCGTCTCGTGTTTAAGCACACAGTGATCCGCTCTTTCACAGCTCCACCAGATTCAGTGCCACATGTTCATTATGATTATCACTGTAATGCTTCGTCCGGCGCTTCACTGTCAGCCGACATCAGACACATCAACAGAAACCAAAGCTGTCCACACACTCCAGCATCATCAACATCACCTGCAGCATCACACACACACACACACCTCCTGATCTGCTGCTGCTCCACAAGTGAGGATGAGGAAATAACAAGCAAAAATAAAGGAAGAAACAGTTCTTCTTCTGTTTACAGCAAGTGTTGTTTTAAATAATTCATGCATTTTCATATATTTACTATACACATGCAAATGGAGACAGTGGCTGTGTGTAAAACAGAGTCTCGCCTGCTCATCTACAACCGATTCAGATCAGCGTTAGAGAGATTGTGTGTTATTAATACAATGCCTGGGCATTTATGAATATATTCACTTCTGTCAATCATAGACGTCAGTTGTTATTATTACACCAATCACTGAACTGCAGTAACTGAAGGTAACTGAAAGTATTAAAACTCTTTTTTCGTAATAGAAATAAAGCTGATGTAAAATATAAATATTAGATGATAAACTTATAAATTAGAAATGTTACCTTGGGAACTAACTGTGTTAAAATGACTAAAACAAAGAATTAAAAAGAAATGTCCATAACTGATGTAAACCTGACATAAAATATAAATATTAAATACAAAACGTAAACTTAAAAATTTGAAATGTTGCCTTGGCAAATAACTGAAATAAAATAAGGCTACTCAAAGTATTAAAAATCATTTTCCGAAAGTAAAATAGAGATGACATTAAATAATATATTTAAAAAAATTGAGTACTAAAATTTACAAAAAAAAAAAAATGTATTAAATTTATTATTAAATCACTATACTAAAAATAAATTAAAAGCCAAGCAAAAATATGAAACAAAAAACAAAAGCACAGTGAAACTAAACTAAAATTATTTTCAAAAACTGATAATATCAAAATAAAAGCTCATTTAAAATATTAATACAAACTATAATTATACGAATTTATATCATAATAATAATAATAAATTCTATAACACTAAAATAACACAGTCAGGGTGCTTAGTTTGGTGGAATTGTGGGATACGGCTGTCAGGACGCATACTGACCAGACAGAGGCATCTGAGCAGGCAGGGTGTAAATATTAAAATCGCAGCCCTGTCTCTGTTGTGCCTGCAGTGTTTCTCAGGTTTCAGACACAGATTTCAAATGAAACGAGGCCAAAAACAAACACACTCCAACCTTTCATCGGCAGACTCCTGGAAAGATCCACACCGCCGCTCTTCTTCTCTCCGGCTCCATGACGCTTGCCTGAGGAGAACCAGCACACACATCAGTGTGTGTGTGTGTGTGTGTGTGTGTGTGTGTGTGTGTGTGTGTGTGTGTGTGTGTGTGAGTGAGTGTGTGTGTGTGTGTGTGTGGGACGCCGGTGGGTGGTGCGTGGGAAGCTGAATTAAAACACTTACACTGATGGAACCATTCTTCTGCAGAAACCAGTGAAGCCATGAAACACAAAACACACACACACACACACTCATCAGACACGCATTAAAAACTGCAGCTATTAAAGTGAGACCTGGGAATTTCAAATCATGACTGCAGGCTGTGTTTCATTTACTGTCATAATTTAATGTGCACTAATAGAAACAAACAAAACAATGTGGTGTTATCAGGGTTGTTATAGTTAACCAAAACGATTAAATAATTTGTGTTACTTGAAATAAAATGTATTTTAAAAATATAATAATAATTTTCTAAATATTTTTTTATTTGAAATAGAAATCTTTTGTGAAATTATAAATGTTTTTACTGTCACCTTTGATCAATTTAATGCATCCTTGACTTATGAAATTATTAATTCCTAATTAAAATAAGTTAAAGTTTTTTACATTTTATTTTATTTCAGCTAGCTGCAAAGGCAACATTTCTTATTTTCTTTTAGTTTAGTTTGAAATACTAAAATAACTAAATAAAATTATACTAAATAAAATTAATAAAAACTATATAGACATTTAAAAATAACAAAAACTAATAAAAATGACAAAAAAACAACAAAATTACTAAAACTTTAACTGAAATTAACATGAAACCTGAAAATATATAAATAAAAACAAATTCAAAATTTTAATAAAAAATATAATAGCATTGATATATGATACTAAAATAACCTGCATGTTACATAAACACTGTTCAAGCTGGATATTGTCCATGTGAGTGGGGTCAGTGAGATATACTTTTGAAAAAATTAGAAATGAATACTTTTATTCATCAAGGATGCATTTAAACTGATCAAAAGTGACAGTAAAGACATTTATAATGTTCAAAAAGGTTTCTATTTCAAATAAATGCTGTTCTTTTGAACTTTGTATTCATCTGTGAATCCTAAACAATAAAATGTATCACCGTTTCCACAAAAATATTGGGCAGCACAACTGTTTTCAACATAATAATAATAATCAGAAATGTTTCTTGAGCAGCAAATCAGCATATTATTATGATTTCTGAAGGATCATGTGACACTGAAGACTGGAGTAATGATGCTGAAAATTCAGCTTTGATCACAGAAATAAATTACAGTTTAACCGATATTCATACAGAAAACAGCTATTTTTAATTGCAAAAATATTTCACAATTTTTTATGTATTTTTGATCAAATAAATGCAGCCTTGGTGAGCAGAAGAGACTTCTGAATGGTAGGGCTGGGAAAATAAATTATTGCATTGCGAAATGATTCAGCATCGATTCTGAGATTTTCCGAATGTATGACGATTCTTTCTGGAGTCGATTCTGAGCTTAGTTTTGAACAGCAGACGGCGCTGCATGCTTTAGAAACAGCCGTACTCTGCTTGTTTCCAAATCCTGACACACACTTGAACCTAAAATAATCATTCATAAAATTTGAAACGTTTGAAGCGAATTACAAGGGTGTCCACAGTGGGCTGTGCTTACATTAATCTGGCGTCATAAAAGCATTCTGAACCGAGGTGAAAGTGTACTACTTTGCTTCTGTAATGATGTATTTGTGAGTGCTGTTATGATAATGTTTCAGTAAATGTCTGACCTTTGGTCGTTCGTCCTCCAAAACAGTCCGGCTCGTCCTTCTTCTTATGGTGACCCCCTGATTTCGTGCTGTGATTGCCTGCTTGGATGTGGAATTTCTCAGCTCCAGGGACCTCTTTGTGCACGTGATACGACAGATTACGCAAGATACAGACGCAGTTCTCCACCGACTGCAGAAAAAAAACACACAAGAAACTCAGGTGTAAGACTGAGAGCAAGCCTTTAAAACCAGAAGAAATGCACACATATGATTCAAACACACTGCAGGAGAGACATAAAAACTAATGATTATTATTATTATTATTAGTTTTGTTTAAAGTTTAGTTTATAAATTATTATTATTATTAAAGTAAACTAAACTGGAATTAAAAAGTAAATAATAATAATAATAATAATAATAACCATTATTTTATATTAAATAAAATTATATATTATTATTATTAATAATAATAATAATAATAATAATAATAATAATAATAATAAATATTTTGCTTTAGTTAATAATAATAATAATAATAATCATGATAATTCTTCTTTTCTTCTTCTTATTTAGTTTTGTTTAAAGTTTAGTTTATAAATTGTTATTATTATTAAATTAAACTCAACTGGAATAAAAAGTAAATAGTAATAATAATAGTAATAGTAATAGTAATAGTAATATTATTATTTTTATTTATTATTTTAGAATGTTTTTTGTCGTTTTTGTTGTTTATTATGCCATGAATAAAAATAAATAAATTATTATTAATTATTATTAATTAATTTATTAAATACTGTAATAATAAATTATTCTTTTTATTACATTAAATGAAATGATAAAATAATAATAATAATAATAATAGTTAAAATACGAAAAATCAGGTTTCATTTTAAGTGAAATATTATTAGTTTTTTCCCTTGTTTTCGGGGTGAAATGTGAGGTGATCAGCTTATGTGCAGGTGTGCCGTGGCCTGGATTTCTATTTAAATTCTTACTTTGTTATTTATGTCCCTCTTGGTGACAGCTGAATAGAGCGCGTGCAGCAGAGCGTCCACGAGCCCGTCACACTCGCGCAGTCTCTGTCGAGCTTCGGCTCCGTCTGAACTCACGTTCCTGCAAACACACGAGCGCAAAATAATCCTGCGGCAGTCTGACGGATCAGCATCAGAGCAACGAGAAACCGCTCAACCCTCAGACCGTATTCAGGTGTTTTTTTTTTTTTTTAAATACAGAGAATTTAGTGACGGAATGACACTTTACAAATGTGTTAAGACCCTAAAAATACACATCATCTATTTTTTTTCAAATTTTTTACAATGATGTTTTAAGAGATATAAGCATCGGGTCGTTTTTGACCCAAATATGTATGGAGCACCATTAGTGTCAAAAACATTTTGTAAAATTATCTATGAAGTTATATTACAGTCAAAAACTTCGGTAACATATTTAACCTTTTCTCTATATCTCATGCACTTTTGGGACTGAATTTTGTTAATGAACATAAATACAGTATGTAAGTCTATTGATAAACCAGTGCTATATGAAAAATTTATCACTTTTTTCATCTGAAAGAAAGTTTATGCAAGTAAAATGAATTTATTTAGTTTTATTTAGAGTAATATTTATGTTGTTTTGTTGTATCTAGGTTTCATAAATTTGGATCATGACTTTAATTAAACTTCAATTCATTCCAATAGGGTTAATACTGAGATTATACGTTCTTATAAATGTCATACAATGATATATTCAAATAAAACTTTGCCTCAATATTGAAAAACAAATAATTAGTAATAGCATGGCAACATTTAAAACTTTGAATTTTTGTGTAATTAATCAGAATTATCATTTTTGGGTGAACTATCCCTTTAATGAAAAGTTGCTGATCAGATTCAATATGGTTTTAGTTGAAAAAAATATTAATGTATGACTGTTTAATGAGAGGGTTAAAGAGCTTGATTTGAGCCGGTTTGGTGGCTGCAGCGCATTCAGAGAAAAGTGAACCTCAGGCATCCTGAAGTGTTCTTGAAGACCGTGTTCCACTCTGGGTCTCCGGGTCGGGCCGGGTCGTTCGGGTCTCCTCTCAAACCCGAGTGAGGGATAATGATCTCGTCGGTCAGCGTCTGCAGGCCGTGGTTGATGACGATCATCTTCAGAGGCTCATGGGAGGAGAGATTCCACAGCGTTCCTGAGAAACACAGGAGGACTCATCAGGAGACTAGGTTCAGCTTCACCAGAATTAAGAATGATTTCATTCCCAGGCTGGATTTGGGATGAGGATCAAACGTTTCTGATTATTAGCAATGTTGAAAACCGTGATACATTTTATTTTTCAGGATTCACAGATGAACAGAAAGTTCAAAAGAACAGCATTTATTTGAAATAGAAATCTTTTGTAACATTATAAATGTCTTTAATGGCACTTTTGAGCAATTTAATGCAGCCGTGGTGAATAAAAGTATTAATTTCTTCCATCGTTCCAATGAAATCATTCCCTGGAATCGGTGTTATTTAATTAGTATCACTGAGATACTATTATAGTTTTTGTTATTATTTAGTATTAGATTTGATTTAAAAATGTTGTTTTCATTTTACTTAAAGTTTTAGTAACTTTGTTGTGTTTTTGTTAGTGCTGTCAAATGAATAATCGCGATTAATCGCATCCAAAATAAAAGTTTTTGTTCACATAATATATGTGTGTGTACTGTGTATATTTATTATGTATATATAAATACACACACATGCATGTATATATTTCAGAAATTTTTTTATTTATATATTAAATATATTTATTTATATTATGAATTATATGAATATAAATATAAATTAAATGTAAATTAAATATAAATACATGTAAATATTTTCAAAATACATACTGTATGTGTGTGTATTTATATATACATAATAAATATACACAGAACACACACATATACAGCATTATGCAAACAAAAACTTTTATTTTGGATGGTTTGACAGCACTAGATTTAGTCATTTTTATTGTTTTAAAACGTCTATTTTTAGTATTTTTTTCTTTCAGTTTTAGTTTTAGTTACTTAAGTACATCAAGTTAAACTAAACAAAAAATGAGAAATGTTGCCTTGTCAACAAGCTAAAATAAAATAAGTTTAAGTTTTTTATATTTTACTTTATTTCAGTTAACACTTATTTTAGTTTAAGTAACAAAAATGTTTTTATGGTTTTAGTTTTAGTTACAGTTTTAGTTAACTATAATAACCCTGCTTGGAATCTGAAATGGAATCTTTTGTAACATTATAAATGTCTTTACTGTCACTTTAGATCAATTTAATGCATCCTTTGATGAATAAAAGTAGTAATAAAAATGTATTTAAAAAAACATACAAAAACAAAAACAAAAAACATATAGTATAACTTATCGAAATAATATAAGAATCATTAAAGAACCAGAACCGTTAATTGAAATCAGTGTTATATCTTAATATCACTGAGATACAATTGTACTTTTAGTTAATTTTGAATTAGATTTCATTTTTATATTTTCCGTTTTAATATTAGTTAAAGCTTTAATAATTTTACTGTGCATTTTGTGACTTTTATTAGTTTTGAATTATGTCTATATAGTTTTTATTCCTTTTTATTTCAGTTTTAATTATTTTAGTACATCAAGTAAAATGATGCCTTGTCAACTAGCTGAAATAAAACAAGTTTAAGTTTTATTTCATTTCATTTATTTATTTATTTTTTTCAAATGTTTTTATAGCTTTAGTTTCAGTTACAGTTTTAGTTAACCATAATAACCCTGCTTGGAATCTTAAATGGAATCTTTTAACCTTACAAATGTCTTTACTGTCACTTTAGATCAATTTAATGCATCCTTAATGAATAATAGTAGTAAATTTGGTTACGCTTTATTTTAAGGTGTCCTTGTTACAGTGTAATTATACATTTAAGTACTGAGTAATATTAATTAACTAAATGCACTTACTATATGGTTAGGGTTTGGCGTAAGGTACATGTAATTAAGCATAATTAATTATAATAGTAAGTACATGTAACATGTGTAACAAGGGCACTTTAAATAGGACTGGATGATTAATTGAAAAGAAATCGACACCGAAATTCAGAATCTCTAACGGACGTAATTTTCCCATGACGGTTATTTCGTTTTTTTTAACCCCATTAATACTTTCCAATAAGACCCTTGCGTAAATATGCATAGAGTGACAGGACAAGATCACTGAGATGCTGCTCTTTCTCTTAATCTCTTAGTCTTCTATTTACATTCATTATTTTATTAAAACATTTGTTTACAATAGATACAAGTTATTTTCTACTTTTCACATGACAGTATTTAAAATGTGTTTTGTTTTCTACTTTTGACACAATATTCATTTACTTTGTTACAGTTATTTTCTATTTTTTTAGGGAACTTGCTTTTTACAATTAAACTCAAATGTGACTTTTTTCATACAGTAAGACATCTTAATTTCAATCTTTGATTTCAATTGTTCAAAATATTCAACAAATAACCATAAATAGTTTGTTTCCTTCAATTATTTCAAAATCACAAAAATAAGAAATGCACTCTTTCATTAAAAAAAAAACAAACAAATCATACCTTTAATAGTTGAGTAGCTATATTTATAGTCCAAACCTTTAATGAACTATGAGTGCAAAATATATATATAATATATATATATATTAGTGCTGTCAAATGATTAATCGCGATTAATCACATCCAAAATAAAAGTTTTGTTTACATAATATATGTATGTGTACAGTGTATATTTTTAATGTATATATAAACACACACATGCATGTATATATTTCAGAAAAATATGTTATTTTTATATATTAAATATATTTATTTATATTATGAATTAAATGAATATAAATATAGACATGTAAATACATGTAAATATTTTTAAATATATACTGTATGTGTGTGTATTTATATATACATAATAAATTTACACAGAAAACACACATATTATGCAAACAAAAACTTTTATTTTGAAAGTGGTTAATCGTGATTAATCGCTTGACAGCACTAATATATATATATATATATATATATATAAAAATAAAAAATATTAAAAATAAAAATAAAATATATATAAAATATTTTTATATTTTAAATATAAATATTTATAAATGTATATTAATTTATAAATAATATATATATACATATATATATATATATATATATATACATATATACCTTTATTGCACTATGAGGGCAAAAAAATTAATAAAAATAAAATTAATTAGGTTTTTATTTTAGGCCATATCGCCCAGCCCAAACTTTAAAATAAAATGTTACCGTAATTTCTTTCACTTTTTAGGTCGAAAGCAGGAATGTAGATAAACCTGTGACGAGCTCTCGGACTTCCGCGTCGTTGGATCTCCTCAGGAGCCTCAGCAGTGCAGGAATGCCGTCCGAGTTCTTGATGGCCACCTTGTTAAAGTTGTCTCGGCCGAAGGAGATGTTCCTCAGCGCGCCGCAGGCCTTGCGATGGACCTCGGCTTTGGGATGATCCAGGAGCCCCACCAGGACGGGGATTCCTCGCAGCTGCCTGACGTCTTGCTTGACCGTGTCGTTCTCGTAGCAGAGGTGCTGCAGATACGCCGCGGCGTTGGACTTCACCGGGTCCATGGGGTGGCTCAGCATGGAGATGACCTCCCGGAGGTTCGGATCCCGCCAGCGAGGATCCTTGCGGATGGTGTCGAGGCTCACCATGCTGGCGCGCTTCTGCGGGATGAGCGTCTGCGCACGGTACAGGTCCTGGAAACAGGGCTGGACCATTAATCGAAAAAGGAATCGAAAGTGAAATTTAGAACCTCACTGCAAAAAATGCTTGGTAACACTTTATTTTAGGGTCTCTTAACTAGTTTCTTATTAGCATGCATATTACTATAAAATTTGTCATTTATTAGTAGTAATTTATTATTAATGCCTTATTCTACATCCCTGATCCTGCCCAATACCTAAACTTAACAACTACCTTACTAACTATTAATAAGCAGCAAATTAAGAATTTATTGAGGGAAAAGTCGTAGTTAATAGAAATAAGTGAATAAGTTTTCCCTGCTCTAAAGTGTTACCAAAAGTTTTTCTTACTTAGTATTTTTGACTTGTTTTCTAGTATAAATATCTAGGCAAGGCAAGTTTATTTATATAGCACATTTCATACACAGTGGTAATTCAAAGTGCTTTACATAAAAGGAAGTGAAATAGTCATTAAAAATAATAATAATCACAACAATAAAAACAAAGTGATTTTAAAATTTATTTAAAAAGAATTTAAAACATTTAAGAATAGAAAATTATTATACATAGTGCAATCAGTTCGGACGTAGCACAGTGCTCATTCAACAAATGCACAGCTAAACAGATGAGTTTTGAGTCTGGATTTAAAAGTGGCTAATGTTTTAGCACATCTGATCTCTTCTGGAAGCTGGTTCCAACTGCGGGCGGCATAATAGCTAAAAGCAGACTCCCCTTGTTTTGTGTGACCCTTGGTATTTCTAACTGACTCGATCCTAATGATCTGAGCGGTCTGTTAGGTTTATATTCAGTGAGCATATCTCCAATGTATTTAGGTCCTAGGCCATTTAGAGATTTATAAACGAGTAAAAGTACTTTAAAATCAATCCTAAATGTAACTGGAAGCCAGTGTAAGGACCTGAGGACTGGTGTGATATGCTCAGATTTTCTGGTTCTAGTCAGAATCCTGGCAGCAGCGTTCTGGATGAGCTGCAGCTGTCTAATGATCTTCTTTGGAAGGAGACCATTACAGTAATCCGCCCTGCTGGTGATAAAGGCATGAACCAGTTTCTCCAAGTCTTGACTGGAAACAAAACATCTAATTCTTGCAATGTTTTTGAGATGATAGTATGCTGATTTAGTTACTGCTTTGACATGACTACTGAAGCTAAGCTCTGTCTCCAGAAACACCCCAAGATTTTTGACCTGATTTTTAGTTGTTTGACCCTAGAGTCAAGGTATGCATTCACCTTGAAAACTTCATATTTGTTTCCAAATACAATGACTTCAGTTTTCTCCTTATTTAACTGAAGAAAGTTCTGACACATCCAACTGTTAATTTCATCAATGCATTGGCAGAGGGAGTCAATGGGGCTATAGTCATTTGGAGATAAGGCTAGGTAAATCTGCGTATCATCAGCATAGCTGTGATAGGCAATTTGGTTCTTTCTTATTATTTGACTTAGTGGGAGCATATACAGGCTAAACAAGAGCGGTGCAAGAACTGAGCCTTGTGGGACTCCACATGTCATGGACGTCCACTTAGATAACCTCTCCCTTCTAAGTATGACCTGAACCATTTGAGGTCATCTAAACCATCTAAACATTCTTGCATCAAGATGCATTTACTTGACAAGTTAAAGATATTAAGTCTTGTTATCTAAAAAAAATATTATCAACATTTTGTTAGTTTTTCCTTAAAAATCTGCCAATGGGGCAAGAAAAAAAATGTATTCAAAGGCTAAACAAGGTGATTTTTCTTGCCCCATTGGCAGATATTTTTGCTTGTTTTTTTTTAATTAATTTTTTTTTTTTTACAGAAAACAAGACTTATTATCTTACTATTATACAGTAAATTCTTCAATTCTTAAAAATGAACTTTAAGAGACAGATGTAGATGTTTGTGAATGATGTTTTCTTTGTTTTGGAGAGATGAAAACTGTTAAATTATACCATATTTATTGAATCAAATGCAAGGGGTGGATAATTTGATCAGTTGTTTATTAATCATGCAACAATAAATATTACTTTTATAGTTTTTATTAATAATCATTGCTATATAGATGATAACTTTGTCTAGTGCACCTATGAATGTTTTTAGCATGACTTGTGTGAAAATGTAACAACTATAGGCTACTGAATGAAATAGCATAGACTTCTTCAAGGTTGGTGTTTGCATATTTCTTTTCATTCAGTAACCTACTTTTTCTACAGATCTGTGCACTAGTGTTAAATGCTATTGTTTTTGACAGTGTTGATAACGTTTCTGACAGATAATATCATGATATTTTTTGCGTTTCCCTTGCCGAATGTGCTATCCTGTCAGCAATAACCTGTCCGTGATTTTTCTTTATTTTTGATTATCGTCAGTTTAAGTGCTGATGCAGTGTTGCCAGATATTGCTATAAAAACAACTAAAAACATATGCCCTCTTTCATTATAAAAAATATCCCACCTTAATAGTTATATTTACAGTACAAACCTTTATTGAACTATGAGAGCAAAAAAAATAAATAAAAAAAATAATAAAATAAAATAAAATATTTTTTTATTTCAGTTTTAGTTATTTTAGTACATCAAGTAAAAACTAAATTAAAATGAGAAATAAATTTAGTGAAACTAAATTAAAATGAGAAAAATAAAATAAAATAAAACTAAATTAAATTAAATTAAAAATCGTTCAATAATCGTAATCAAGGTAAAGTGTTAAAATTAATTGAGGTTTTGATTTTAGGTCATAGGTCACAGATTTTGTGACTTTTATTTCTTTATTGTTTTTAAATATGTCTATATAGTTCTTATTAATTTATATTTCAGTTTTAGTTATTTTAGTACATCAAGTAAAAACTCAATTAAAATGAGAAATAAATTTAGTGAAACTAAATTAAAATGAGAAAAATAAAATTAAATAATATTAAATAAAATTAAAAATCGTTCAATAATCGTAATCACGGTAAAGTTTTCAATTAATTAAGGTTTTGATTTTAGGTCATAGGTCACAGATTTTGTGACTTTTATTACTTTTTATTGTTTTTAAATATGTCTATATAGTTCTTAGTAATTTTCATTTCAGTTTTAGTTATTTTAGTACATCAAATAAAAACTAAATTAAAATGAGAAAAATAAAATAAAATAAAAAATCGTTCAATAACCGTAATCAAGGTAAAGTGTTCAGTTAATGGAGGTTTTGATGTTAGGTCATCTCGCCCAGCTTTACCTGTAAATACGCGTGGGTGGTGAGGTCCAGCGCGGGCCTCATGTGATCCGGCTCCGGTCTGGAAGCGCCGCGGGTGAAACCGTCGCGGTGCAGCGGCAGAGTGTAGCAGTTCTCCGGTAAGAAGGTCCGGGTGGGAAAGAAGGGTAATCCGTGCAGGAGCGTGACGGCCTGAGCGTTCAGCGTGCTGTACAGAGGCGGCTGATCCGTGGGAATCTCGTTGGGAGGGTCAGAGGTCACGCTGGGGTCAGGGTGAGGAGGTCGAACCGTGTGTGTATCGTCCTTCTCGCCAGAGGAATCGGGAGGCGGCGCTCGATCCAGACACTCAACATCCAGAGTCTGGGATTCTTCCAACCCTTCAGATGAAGCTTCCTACAGAGAAAAATAAAAAATATAAACATGATTTGAGGAATCATTCACTTTTTTTTTTTTTACTTTTTTTCCCCATTACAAATCAAGTGTTATTTTAGTATTGTTAAGATCATATTATAATTTTTTAATTCATTTAATTACATTTTTTTTAATAATTAATTTTATATTTAAAAAAAAAAAAACTGTATATGTCTATATAGTTTTATTAATTTTTATTTCAGTTTTAGTTAGTTTAGTGCAGTTTAATGAACAACTTAATAAAATGAATGACAAGCTAAATGAAAATGAGAAATGTTGCCTTGGCAACTTGCTGAAATAATTTGGTTAAAATAATTTTGGTTAATATTTTGAACGATTTTATTTATATATTTCCTCCTTTCATGTTAATTTCAGTTCAAGTTTTAGTAATTTTGTTGTGTGCTTTTGTCATATTTATTAGTTTAAGTTTTGTCTATATATTTTGTTTTTTATTTTATTTAATATACTTATTTTATTAATTATTTTAGTACATCAGGTTAAACATAATGAAAATGAGACCTTGGCAACAAGCTGAAATAAAATAAATTTAAGTTTTTATTTTATTTTATTTTATTTCTGTTAAAGTTTATTTAATGTAAAGTAAAATTTGTATGGTTTTAATTTTAGTTAACTATAATAACCCTCTTACAAATATTTAAAAATTCTTAAATAAATATAAATTTACTTGAAAAGTAAATGATTATTTTAACACATTAAGTCTTGTTTTCTGAAAGATCATCAAAATTAATCATTAAAACCTACTTTTTATCAGAAGAAAAAATGTACAATGAATCATTAGTCATACAATAAAAATAACTGTCAATGGGGCCAGAAAATATTCTTATTTATTTTTCTTATTTTCCCTTTGAATTAAGTTTGTTTCTCTTACTGCACTGACAGTTTTAAGCATAAACTTATTTTTATGCAAGATTTCTTATTTTATAGACCAAATAGTCTCGTAAATGACCAGCTGTTTCCAAATGAAGCATAAAGAGGCGTCTCAAAGCGCCAGATTAATAATAACACATCAATCTGAACACATTCACAGCGTGAATAAAGATGATATTTTCTCACCTGAGAATAAAATCTCTATAAAATCTGATTTAATTTGTGCCCTACTGAGCTGTATAAATGCAGGGCAGTTTTGATGAAATTGACTGAATTAAATTTAACCCTTTACCACTTCACACTGCAAAACAATGACTCTCTTACTTAATATTTTTGTCTTGTTTTCTAGAGTAAATATCTAAAAATTCTTGAATCAAGATGAATTTACTGTCCAAGTAAAACGACTTAAGATATTTTGTCTTGTTTTCTGTAAAAAATATAAAACTTTTGTTAGTTTTTCCTTAAAACAAGCAAAAATATCTGCCAACGGGGCAAGAAAAGTACACTCTTAAAAATAAAGGTGTTTCACGATGCCATAGAAGAACCTTTTTGTCTAAATGGTTCCATAAAGAACCTTTAACATCTGTTTCACAAAAGCTTCTTTGTGGCGAAAGAAGGTTCTTCAGATTCTATAAAGTAAGAAAGAGATGGTTCTTTAAAGAACCTTTGACTGAATGGAACCAAAAATGGTTCTTCTATGGCATCGCTGTGAAGAGTGTAATCTTGTTCAGCCTTTGAATTAAGATTATTTTTCTTACACCTTTGGAAGATATTTTTGCTTGTTTTAAGGAAAAACTAACAAAATTTTGATCTTTTTTATTTTAGAAAACGACACTTAATATCTTAAATCAAGTAAGTAAATGCATCTTGCTTCAAGAATATCTACACTGTAAAAAAAAAAAAAAAATTTAAAAAAAGTTGAGCAAACTTCAAATTTTAAGGCAACCAGCTTCAGCAAATTTTTGAGTTTTCTCAACTTATTTTTGTGGGAGATTTTTGAGTTCTCTCAACTTTTTGTTGTATAAACTTAAAAGGACAAGCTGAGAAAACTCAAAAATCTGCTGAAGCTGGTTGCCTTAAATGTTTAAGTTCTCTCAACTTTACATCTTTTACAGCACTGTAAAAAAAAATTTAAAAAATTAAAAGTTGAGCAAACTTAAAAAGTTTAAGGAAACCAGCTTCAGCTGGTTGATTTTCCTCAACTTCTTGTTTTAAGTTTATACAACAAAAAAAAACTCAAAAAGCTGGTTGCCTTAAAATTTTAAGTTTGCTCAACTTTTTTTTTTACAGTGTAGAAAATGAGACAAAAATACTAAGTAAGAAAATATTTCTTTTGCCGTGCAATACTGAAACAAGATGATTCATAATCTTTAACATCGGCTTTCCCAATGAAAAGCATGAAAATGCTAAATATATATATATATATATGATTATACAAAAGAAATTCGGTTTTTTTTTTTTCATGACGTATTGTCAAGTATGGTGACCCATACACGAAATTGGTGCTCTGCATTTAACCCATCCAAGTGCACACACACAGCAGTGAGTAGTGAACAAATGCGCACACACACACACACACACAGTGAACACACTTAGGGGTTCGGTGCCTTGCTCAAGGGCACCTTAGTCATGGTATGGAAGGTGGAGAGAGTGCTGTTCATGCACAATCCCCACCTTCAATTCCTGCCGGCGCGAGAATCGAACCAGCAACCTTCAGGTTACAAGCCCGACTCCCTAACCATTAGGTCACGACTAAAGAAATTAGTTTGATGTGTAATCCTCACCTTCAGGAGGTTGGGCACGACCTGTTCATTGGAGCTGCTGGAGCTGAGCGGGTTGGATTCGCTGTCAGGACTGGACGATTTCTCCGTCCCGATTCCTGAACTCTCAGTCTGCAAAACATCAGAGAAACGCCTCAGCGTGAGCTCGTTAACATCACATCCACACACACCAAGCCTCATTAGCCTGCAGCTTTAGGCTTGTAAACAATATCTACTTTTTATCAGGAGAAAATGAATCATTAGTCATGAATTATAAATGATTTGTTTATAAAAAGAACCTGTTAAAATAATTATTTTTTGGCTCTCAAATTCTAGTCAAACTATGAATATTTAAATCCTTTTAAATCATTTTTTTATTAATTTATTGCACTGCGTAATGAATCCCGGTTATTAAGCAAATTGTTGTTTAATATAGCAGACAGATGCCAACTATGAGAAAATACCTGCTGTTTTTCCTCAGCATTTTTCTCTTGTTTTTTGGTACAAATATCTAAACATTCCTAAATTAAGATACAGTTACTTGAGAAGCAAAATGTTTTTAGGTATTAAGTCTTTATTTCTGAAAAATGCATCATAACCAGGTTCATGCTTACAACAACAACAACAACAAATATCTGTCAATGGAGTCAGAAAATAATACCTTTCTCTTTGAATTGTTTTGTTTTCTGACCTCACTGATGGTTATTTTTTCTTATTTTAGGCATAAACTCACTTCATTTGGGTAGAATTTTCTATAAACAAGACTTATGTCTAATGGATTTACATTTACGCCTCAAATGTCTCTTTTTGACCCGGAAGAGACATTAAAAAAACTCTATATATCTTTATAGTTTTTAGTAAGGGAAGAAAACTTTGCAAAGGCTTTAAGACACTCAATACACATTTTTATTTATTTTTTTCCAGATTTTTACAATTATTTTTAAGAGATGTAATCATGTTTCATGTTCAGGTCATTTATGGAGTAACATTAGTGTCAAAAATACTTTTTGTAAAATTATCTATTAAGCTAAATTTGTGTCAAAAAACCTTATTTATATAATATATTTAGCATTTTGCCCATATCTCACACATTTTGGGATCTGAATTTTGTTGATGTACATCTACTGCAGCATGAAAAATTGATAAATTTTTTCATCTGAAAGTCAAAGTTTATGGAAGTAACATGAATTTATTTAGTTTGAAAACTTTCCAGAGTAATATTAATGTTGCTTTGTTAGAAATAAATATGCAGGTTTCATAAATTAAAATTTTTGAGCAATCACAATTAATTCCAATAGAGTTAATACTGGTAATTCTCAGATTTTATAAATTTCATAACATGATATATTCAAATAAAATTTCTCAGTAATATTGAAAAAATGTATACATATTTTGCTCCATAATAGTTTTTTGTGTGTGCGTGTGTGGTTCATGTGTATTTTGAAATTTCTAGGAATGTCTCAATTTTTTAATAATCAAAAAGGGATAAATCCAGTACAAAGATGGTGATAACATGGTAACATTCAAATAAATTTTTCACATTCAGTCAATAATGAGAAGTTGCTGATCAGATACAATATGGTTTTAATTGAAAACTATAAAAGCTATTGACTGTTTAATAAAATAACAATTCTTCAGGTTCAAACGGGCCTGGAATGAGGAAATCATATGTGGATTTGTATAATAAATAATGAGGGTTAAGAATGTTCAGATATTTGTAATGAAAAAAGTCAAAAATACTGACGTAGAACATCGTGTTTCCTCAGTTGGCATCTGTCTGCTTATATTAACAAGCATTTGCTTAAAACCGACAATGCAATAAATGAATAAAAAAGGATTTAAAAGGATTTAAATATTCATAGTTTGGCTTGAATCTGAGCACACTGAAATCATTATTTTAACAGGTTCTTTATATAAATGAATCATCTATAATTCATGATCAGAAATCATTTTCTGCAGCGTTCCTACATGTGTTTCTGTGTGGTTTGAGCTTGCGGGGTTGGACGCGTCTGAGGACGGGGTTTCTGCCGTCTCCTCCGTCTGCTCTTTGGTGTCTTGAGCTGAAGGTTCCTCCAGATCCGGCTTCTTTTGGACCGAAGGGAAGAACATGAACAGGAGACGTTAACGTGAGATCACGCAGGTCATGTTTTAACTTCACTGATTCACGTCTCCACATAAAAGAGCATTATGAGATGACGGAAAGCCCTTTGGTGTAAAAACACGCTTAAGAAAAGCAAGTAGAACTTCCTCCAGAGCAGCGGTGAATTATACATGAGCGCAGCTTCATAAACACAACACACACTTCAGGAAAAGCATTGCATCTGCTAACAAGAGCGAGAAACCACACACACATCTGTCTTCATTACTTACAATCTTACTGAACAATCATTTCTTACCATAGATGACACTTGCTGTGATTTAATTGATCTAATGCAATGAAATTCACACATGCATGAACTGAATTGAGCTGAATAATGACTCTGTTGTCTTCTGTACAGTCAATTCGTTTCATAACTGATGAATTTTGCAACATCGACACTGTTATTAAACTGGATTCATGATTAATTGTTTTACACACTTATTGAACTGAATCAACTCTAACTTGAATCAATTGAATCAACTGAATTGTTTGCATCATCGATTCTTGTCCTGTTTATTTTTGTGAACTATTTGGCAATAATCTGTGTAATATGTAGCGCTGTTAAAATAAAAATAAATAAGGTTCAGGATTGCACTGCTTAATGCTAATTTCTTCCTTGAAAAGGCCAGGAAAGTGATTCGCTTTACAGTTATTGAAATGAACTGAATCAACACTGAACTGAAATGAGCTGAAAAATGATACAGCAGAATCTTAATTTGTCTCATATTTGCATCATTGATGCAATCGATTTCAGTCATTATAGAGTCATTATTCAACTCGATTCAGTTCATGCATGTGTGAATGCCAATGCATTAGATGACAAAGCAAAGCAAGAGACATTTATTGTAAGGAAGATGCACAAACACATCTGAAGACATCTGACTTGATTAAGTTGAATCAACTGACTTTTTTGCATCATTGATTCTGTTATTTATTTATTAAGAACCTAAACAACATAAATGTGCATTTACTTTATATGCATTTGTTTTTGGTTCCTATAACTCGATTCAGGATTGCATTGTATAATGATCATTTCCTCTTTGAAAAAGCCAGGAAAGTGTGTTTGTGCATATGTCCTTATGATAAATCACACTTAAATATGCAATATCAATATCCAGATATGTTTGGGTCACTGTAACTCAACAGGTTTCTGAAATGAATATGCACTGCATAATGATCAGTCTTTCTAAGGAGCCAAATGTGAGTGAGTTGTTTCATGCAGACATGTAGAGTTCAGCATTATTCCCAGTCTTTCCATCGGTCAGAATAATCACTGGATCTCCATCATAAAGCAATCTTTTTAAACGAAAGCACATGATGAAATGCTTCAGCAGACAGAGAGAGAGAGAGAGAGAGAGAGACGTCAGGATGGATGGAAGAGCATCAGTCTCAAATGCTGGTTTTGTTCTGCCTGAATCGCTCTTGACTTTGTGTTTGTGTTTATCAACTCACATGTAACATCACTCGAACTAGCTTTCTTTATCCTGAAGAGAATATGAGTGGTGTACGCCTGTGAAAAACTGATACTGTGTTGATATTGTTGCTATGCAGTTGCTAAGGTGTTCTGAGTGGTCGTTAGTGTGTTGCAAGTGCTTACAAATATAATAGTGATGCTTGACTTAGAAAATGTCACTAAAAACGGGGAAAACGGATTTCGACTCATTTGGCTCTTATGAAATCTTAATTTATTTTAGTAACTGTAGTTCAACTATAGTATATGTAGTAAAACCGCAGTAACCTCAAACTTACCATGCATTATTTGAACTATATCTGGTTAACACTTTGTTTTAAGGTGTCCCTGTTACACTGATTGTTATTATACTATTATAATAACAATTAATTATGCACGTAACCCTAAGTCAAACCGTAACCATGTAGTAAGTACATGTAGTTAATTAATATTAGTACTTAAATGTATAAACAAGGACACCTTAAAATAAAGTGCAACCGAAATTTGTAGTAAAGAGAATAATAATAATAATCAATTTGGCAAAATAAAACACGGATAGGACAGTTTTGCTTATGCAACAACACTAGTTTTTGTCCTGTAGAGAATACAAGTGGTGTTTACCTGAAAACAGTGTTGCTATTTGGCCCTTATGAAACAATCAATTTACTATAGTAACTATAGTACAGTATATAAAACTGCAGTAACCACACATTTACCATGGTTAACATTATTTGAACTATAAAACTTGGGAATAATAATCATAAATTTGGTGAAATAAAGCATGCACTAGCTTCACTTATGTAACACCGGTTAGTTTTCACAAGGGAGATATGAGCAAAAATACACGAGTAAGCAATCTGAATGAGAACGAAAAACACTGTAAATGACTATAAAACCTGTTTATGAAAAATATGCACGTAAGGAAAGTCGTTTCAGAGGTGGAGCAGGTGATGAAAGACTATACGCACATTTATAAAGACATGCACTGATGAATGAGCCGCAATAAGAACATGAATTAAGAAAGCAAATAGGGTCGATTCATGTTTTTCACTGCTGAATTCCCAGCTCACTATGCACCAGATGCTTTTACGCGGTTTGTAGCCCGTCTTACCCACTACGTCATGTGGCCCATCCATCCATCCATCCATCATCCATCTCATGCACATCATCTCATCTCAGCTCAGTGTCAGTGAGTCGCTCAAGGGCAGCGGATCCGCTGTCACAAGCCCAAGTAGGACACATGCATCACGGAGCGCCGCGCAGCTTCACCCGGCTCTGCATACACCGGAGCGTTTTTGGTAGTTGCGCCGCATCCAGCGCGGCATCAGAGTTTAAATCGCACTGTCAGACGCGCAGGAACACAGAACCCCTGCGGTATGAGCGCTACATGCCGCATCAACCCTCTGTATTTACATGCGATCGCGCCACATGTGTGAAGCTGCAACGCAAACAGATCCAGAGCAGACGAGGCGATGCCCACCCAGCCCTGGCATCCACTGCTGCTGCTGCAGACGCACAAGCATTACCGCGCTGCGGGAAAAGCGACGCATGCACTCACCTCGTTCACCTCCGCAGGCATGCTGGCGACGCAGAGCGGCGTGTGCGCGCGGTCTCTCTGGGTAAATACAGCTGTGTGCGGCTCACACACGAGCAGCCATCCTTCCTCCTGCCTCACGCGTCCACATGCACTCGATCATGCTCTCACATACACACACACACACATGCACACGCGCGCGCACACCCCCAGCCTCACACACACACACACACGCACACGCACACACACGCAGCGCAGTGGAGGAGCTGCTGAATCAACAGCGCGATTCACACACACTCTTCACCGCCCGGCGAGGAGGAGAACCACATCCAGTTAGTGTTTGCCATTCATTAAATGAGATCATTAGCGCTCATTAAACCGCGTCAGAGGGACGAGAGCGAACGAGACGAGGAGCTGCGAATGCGACTGATGCAGCGCGCGCGCGCACACTCACACGCACGCACGCACACACACTCAGACACACACACACACACACTTTCTCAAACACTAAAACAGAATATGAAAGTTTCTGGACTGTTCAAAGTCAATGAACCAACCTTATTTCAGGCTTTTAATCAAAAACCATTGACTTCAGGATGATGGAATCAGTAGAGCTAAAATGCATCTTGCTTCTGGGTTTTGGCCTACAAAAACACGTGTGAGCGCATCGACTCACCTGCACAGTGACAGCACTGTGTCTCAGCAGAGGATGATGGGAATCTGTGTGACGTCATACTGACCTCCATTCTCATAAAACAACCTGTGACACATAAATCATAGTCAGTATCCTGTATAAACGGATCATCTGAGCGATGAATGAGCTCCATTTAATCGCACGTACTAATCAGAAGAGATTACAGCATGCATTTTCATATTTTTGTCACTCGGTGGAATTAAATAAAGGCAGAGTCTCTGGATCACACCCACATGTGAGATCTGTCCATGAGCACCTGCTGGACTCCCGTCATGTGATGCTCCTGATGAAATAAACAACACACACAAACATCAAACTGAAACAGATCCACTGACGCCCTTTGAATCTCCCTTGACGACATTTACATAATCACACAGTAGCTCATTCAGACCAAACAGATACAGTACATGCTGCTCCTGTGGCTTAAAGGAATAGTTCACTAAAAATGAAAACGTGTTCACTCTCAGATCATTCAAGATTAGGATGAGTTTGTTTCTTCATCAGGTTTGAGAAATGTGTCTCTGCATCAGTGTCTCAGCGATGGATGCTCTGCAGTGAATGGGTGCCGTCAGAATGAGAGTCGATAAAAACATCACAATAATCCACAGCACTCCAGTCCATCAGTTAACATCTGGAGAAGATGTGAAAAGTGCATCTGATGTTGTCTCTCACATCAAAATCCATCCAGCCACATATTAGTTTAGAGCTGTTTTGGCTTGTAAATGCTGCTTGATTTCTCTCCTGATTCACACCAGAACACTTTTTCACTGGAGGAAGCGTTATTATGGATTATGGACACGTATTTGAGCTCAAAACATCTTAATCCTGCATTTTGTCTTCTCCAGATGTTAACTGATGGACTGGAGTGGTGTGGATTATTGTGATGTTTTTATCGACTCTCATTCTGACGGCACCCATTCACTGCAGAGCATCCATCGCTGAGACACTGATGCAGAGACACATTTCTCCAAACCTGATGAAGAAACAAACTCATCCTAGCACATTTTAAGCAGATTTTCATTTTTGGTGAGCTATTCCTTGCTGCAGCTTTAACTGTGAAGATTGTGGAAGTAAAATGGCTTGTGAATGTGGTTTCGTCATTCAGAATCTGACGGTCTGTTTTCATCTGGATCAGCTGAAGGTTGGATCTGTCACACACCTGTGGAGAATGCAAACACTCCCTGCAGCTACGCTACGATGGGAAAGAGCCCAGAGCAGTTTTATGATGAATAATAAATAGGGAACAACTCTTTCTGAATTGTGATTAATAATGAATGTAAGACAACTTCCCCCGGAGAGCAGCTATCCGGCTGGATGATTTATTCGGCTCTTTCAGCCGCCACCACAGGAGGCATTTCATCATGCGGGACTGAGAGTGTTGAAATCCAGCCGAATGTCACTGCGTTTCAACCATAAAATCAGGCAGACAGCAGCGAGCCTCGCACCCGTACACCATCTTCATTAGACAGAATGAGAATCCATTAATGGAGATAAAACATCCAGAGAAAGTCATGTGACTTTAATGAAACGCTGCGAAATTCCATCTGAGAAAACACCACAGGAGAAGAATGTAAAAACGCTACAGTGAACACTTGATTAACTGTACTTTACCTCACTAAAAAAAGATTTACCAAAGATAATACATCTTTACTGTAAAAAACAATATGAATGACCTTATCAGTGAACATTTACAACATTCAACATTTAGTTGTTTAAATTTTATTTAGCCTACAAAGACAACACTTTAAATTTTACTGTGAAATATTGAAAAAATAAAATAAAAAATGACGATGCTTTATATTAATTCAAATGTTTATTAGAATATTGAAAATGGAAGTCTCTGCATGAACTACACTGATTTACATTTAATTTAGATATTTAGTTATTTAAATTATATTAAATTTACAAAGACAACTCTTCAAATTTTACTGCAAAATACTCAAAAAGTAATAAATCTAATCAGATCTGGCTTAGATATTACCTACAAAAGATCATTTAAAGCCATTATTGTGTTACATGAGAAAACCATGAAATAAATATTGTAAAAAAATAGCAAAATAATTGTTTTCTTGTTTCATTTTTTTTTGAAGGGTGGCGGCGGGGGATTATCCCTTTAATTAGTTTATTATTATTATTATGGATTTTTTATAACAATATGTAGTGCGGGCATATTCTGAAATAAATATGCAACCATGAAATAAAAATAAACATACTCAATGCGCACGTCATAATCCCATAGAGGGCTAAAAGTCATTTACATAAATTAAACAATATTATCGAGTAATAATCTTACAAATCAGAAACAGCCCAACAAATAAAATGAATTAAATATCACTCACCACTAAAAGGGCTTCTTCCTGCTCTTCTTCAAAGAGAATTCCTCAATCAAATCCTCATCCGTCATATAAAAATGTCATGTAGGCTACGTTACACAATTACTATGGAATTGTGATTGCACAAAGGTGTACTAATTTATGAGGTGGATGCTGTGAAATTACATACATACATCATGGCATAACATTTGAAGGCACAACTGAATATGTCAGTCAATAAAGAATTTTTAAACAATGGCACTAAAAAATTTGAACTAAAATTTTATTGCAAGCATGCATGAAAATTAAAAAAAAAATTTAAATGAATGAGAGCATATAGAGAGTGTGGGCTGCTTTTGGTGCTTGCAAATGTATAATTTGTTTTTCAATAATGAGGTCCAAGTTTAATACGCTTTTATTAATTTTAAAAATGTATAATTTTGTTTCTCTATTTAAAGTGCCTCTATTATGGATTTTTGAAAATTACCTTTCATGCAGTGTGTAACACAGCTCTAAGTGAATGAAAACATGCGGCAAAGTTTTAAATCTGAAAGTGCACCGTGTATAAAGTTATTGTCTCTCAAAAGAAAGAGTCGACTCTGAATCATTAAAATTATTGACGTCAAAATGAAACATTAGCATATTGCCCGCCCGCTTGTTGCGCACGCAGACCCGGGAATACTTGATTTTTGCGTTGGTCTGAATGAAAATGCAAATTCATTCTTTGCCACTAGGTGCCGCTTTTGGAGGTAATTTCTGCGTATGCCTGCAAACACAGGACAAACTGGCGCCTTAAATACAGGACAATTCTGTATTATACGGAATGGTTGGCAAACATAAAAGAGAATTGTCTCGGGGGCCCCCTAGTGTTCGGGGCCCTGGACTGCAGCCCATGTTGCCCATTAGATAACGCGGCCCTGAGTCAAGACGGACAGTTCTGACCTCTCGAAGTAGAACAGATACCTACGAGATCAAAGGTGGATACTGCGTTATTCACACTCGTGCGATGTGTTGCTAATAAACATGCCTAATTTCATGCAGTTCTGTTGCTTTTAAATGAAAGGTAATAGCCTATGATTAACAAGACACCCAAATACTTGCTATTTAATTCCATCCGAAAGACATATTAATCATCCAATTTTACTTTAATACAAACACGTAGGCCTATTTTTAAATCACAACAAACAGTGTGTCTGGAAACTAAATAGTTAAATATGAAGAGGTCAAGCAACAGATTGAGTGAATCCAAATTTCACAAAAAGCTTATAGACGTAATTATAATATAATTCAAGTGAGTTGCCGTTTCATTCACTTGTTTTGAGAAATGTTTTTCTCATTTTTTGTAAGTGACTTTTCTTTCTGTTTTAAAGATGTTTTCTTTGAATTGTTTGACTATTCAAAAGAGAATATAGAAAAATATAACTTAATTAATGCACGTTTCCTGCATCTCTATTTTCATCCCGTGTGTCTGCTTAAGGTGTACATTTATTTATTTATTTTTTTGTTAACCTGGCAACACATCCCTTATGAAAATTAACCATGGTTTCACTATTACAAAAAAAAAAAAAAACCTGGTAACCAAAAATTAACCATAATTTTAGTTTTTGATATTTGTAGTAAAACTGTGGTTATACAATATATTTTCTTTGTTTTCTTTTTATAACTCTGCTGCCTTAATGGTTTGATGTTTTGCACTATTTAACAGGGTCATCGCTAGGAATTCTGGGCCCTTTGCACTGAATATGCTGTGGGTTTGAGATGAATGATTCACGAACCCGCTTCGAATGTCAGAAAAGCTCTGTTTCACCATCACTACATGCTTTTTAAAATCATTACATGTGATGTCGAAATTCAAAAATGAATGGCTCTTTTGATCTGGTTTTTGCTAGTGAATCACTTGAACCTGAATGATCGAAGTCACGATTTTGAATCAATCGGAGTGGTTCCAGCGTAAATGACTCACTCAATTGAATCGTTTTTTCTGTTCCTTCGCTTTTCGCGTCTTCAGTCATGTTTACACGCCCCTGTCAGCACTACTACTGGCTTAGCTCGCAAGTTTATGACATTAACTGAAATAAGTGGGAAAAGCATCGATGTTTACAAATAAAACATCCATATTTCCATTCCAAAGATAAACATCCAACACAAATATTCAGGTGAGGTAACATCTTAACGCGTTAAATTGACAGCCCTAATTTCAAGCAAACTGTTTAGGCAAAACGAGGCTTCTCCTCGTTATCAGTCCACCTCGGGCGAACCGGCACATCAAACACCACTCCGATAAAAACCTTTCAAAGTTATATAGTGGAGCTGGTGCTGTTAATATTTGATCAAAGGCTGGTAAGTGATTCCATCGCGCGCTCCCGTGTCCCAGAACTAATGCGCGATCACTGAGTTTAATCAGAAGGGTCTGAATATGCTCAAATAAACATGATTTACTGCATGATTTATTCATTTTGGCACATCAATATTAAAGGCCATCTGATGATGTGCTTTTTCATATTTTGCATCATTTTTACACATGTAAATTCAGACTGATTTGTTTAACTGGGGAGATTCAGAGACACGTAGGCTACACACACATATTCTTTATACATGAACTTTCCAGTTCATCAGTGGACCGACATGTAATTTGTCTCAGTGAACACCAGAGGGAACTTCTGCTTCTGTAATATTCCTGATCATATTCCCATTCTAACAAATAAAAACAAGGAACTCTGGTCTTTACTGTGGGGAATTTGATCTTTATGAAAACAATCTGATCTAAAACAGCCTGTTTTCCTCTGACTGAAGGCATTTGAGTGTCAAATCTAATATTACCAAGAATATAAAGAAGTTCACTGAGAGCAGATCGAACCAAACAAATCAAACTTTATTAGCCAAGAATTAAATTATAAAAAACAATATTGAAACAGAAAAAAAGTAACAAAACAATATATATATATATATATATATATATATTTGACATTAAATAATACAATGAACAAATAACTTTGTCTTAATTAAAGCACAGGATGAAGGTCTTTCTTGTCCTCTAGTGTAGTAAAATTTTTCTTGCTTATAGATTTGTTTATTAAACCCATGCCAGCTTCTTTGCTATTTTGGCGAAAACCATTTTTGAGTTATTAAAATTTAAAAAAAGAAACTAAAGATATTTAAAACTCATTTCTCTGGATATATCTGACTGCAAAATATTCCTGTAAATACATTTAAAAAATACACAAATAGAATAGTAATTGATTGGATATAGTGTTATTTTAGTAACATCAATATACTATTATAGTTGTTGTTATAATTTTAAATTAGATTTAATTTTTTATATTTTCACTTGTATTTTAGTTAAATTTTTAGTAAATCTGTTGCGTCTTTGCTGTTTTTTAATGTCTATCATTTTATTCGTTTTAGCTATTAAATGAAAATAAGAGATGCTGCTTTGGCAACTAGCTGAAATAAAAAGTAATTTTGGTAACGTTTTATTTTAAGGTGTCCTTGTTACTCGTTACATGTACTTGCTATTATAATAACAATAAATTATGCATAATTACATTAAAGTAACACTAAGCCAAACTCTAATCCTAACCCTAAACTTATAGTCAGTACATGTAGTTAATTAATATTACTCAGTACTTAAATGTGTAAGTACACTGTAACAAGGACTCTTTAAAATAAAGTTTAACCGTGATTTTTTTTTTTTTTACTTCAGTTAATGTTTATTTTATTTCAAATAACAAATGCTTTTCATGCTTTTAGTTTTAATTAATTATAATAACCCTGATGGGATATCAGCATCTCTACAGCGTTAGGATATTGGACCAGCATCCTACAGGATTCTGACCAAGAAATTTTTAGACCAATTGAAAATGTTCTATTCTGGATGATCACTGTTAAAGCGAGAGTTCACCCAGAAATGAAAAATGTTATCATTTACTCTCCCTCAAGTTGTTGCAAACCTGTATGAGTTAGATTCAGCTGTTAAACACAAAAGATGATATTCTGAAGAATGTTGGTAAGTTAACCAAACAGGTGCCGGTAGCCACTGATGTCCTTAGTATTTTTTTCCATACTATGGAAGTCACTGGGGGCCAGCGACTCTTTGGTTAAACACATTCTTCAAAATATCTTTTTTAACATTTTTAGTAGTGCTGGGCAATGATTAATTGTGATTAATTGCATCCAAAATATATAAACATAACATTTTTCTTAAATATATACATGCATGTGTGTGTATTATTTATATACACATAATAAATATACACAGTACACACATATATTATGTACAAAAAAAGGCTATTTTGGATGCAATTAATCACGATTAATCGTTGCCCGGCGTCGTTTTTAGGTGAACCATCCCTTTAAAATCCCCTGATATTCCCAGGTTTTCCGTTAAATCTCTAAACAGACAGGACTCATAGTTCCGGGTCGGGTTTTTCTCCTCCTCTGATGTAAGCCAGTGCTTTCTGCGGCCCGTAGGAGGAGGTGGGAAGCGGAGCAGGGAATGTGGATGAAGGGAGCTGTGACTGTCGATCCAGAGACTGATAGATAGAGGGCGATAGAGAGCGGTTAAAGTGCAGCGGCGAGCTGGCGGTCCGAGGCGCGCGGGTGAGCGAGGAAGACGAGGAGGAGGACAGATGCGAGCGGCTCCCGTATCCATACGCCGCGCTGCTCAGGAGGAACTCCCTCGAGCCGTACGCCGGAGGAGTCGGGCCGCGGAAATCTTTTGCCAGGCTGCGTCTGCTGGGAGTGTCGTAGATGCTGGCGTCTGATCCAAGAGACACCGGAGCGGATTTATCTCTTTCATCCAAACCGAGAGACACTGGAGCGGATTTATCTCTTTCGTCCAAATTGAGAGACACTGGAGCGGATTTATCTCTTTCGTTCGAACCAAAAGACACAGGAGCGGATTGCTCTCTTTCGTCCGAACTGAGAGACACCGGAGCGGATTTGTCTCTGTCGTCCGGCTCGCGGCGCTCCTGGATGGAGCTCATGAGTGGTTTGGGGAGGCTGTCATAGCGAACAGGCGATGGCTCACGGTTGATATGCATGAACACCGGGCTACAGTTGCGCGCCGGAAGCCATTGCACATCAACGGAGCCGCGATCCATGGGTAAAAATGCCATCTGGACACCCGCCGGACGCAGCAGGCTATCGTAGGACAGGCTTCCCATCCGGCCGCTGAGGACACTCTGGGGGATTTCTGCGTGCTGGGATCCACGGCGGCTGGAGTGTTTGAGACTCAGCGAGCGTGAGTTCAGAGCCAGAGTGTTTGAGTGATTCTCGGACGCCAGCAGGATGGGTTCAGACGTGTGTTCCTGGGGAACCAGCGGGGAAATCCTCGACCCCATCTACAGCGACAGACAGAGGAACATCTAGAAGAACGTGCAGCCAGTTTCCAAGAAAACATCCAAAGCAAGGCATCTTTAAAGCCCGTTCACACCAAGAACAATAACTATAAAGACAACTGCAAAATTAATCGCGATTAATCATTGCCCAGCACTACACTGCAAGAAACTATTCTCTTACTTTTAGTATTTTTGTCGTTTTCTAGTATAAATATCTAAACATTCTTGAATCAAAACGCATTTACTTGACAAGTAAAATGATTTAAGATATTAAGTGTTGTTTTCTAAAAACAACACTTTATCAAAATTTTGTTATTAGCATCCACACCAGTGAACAACGGTCAATGCTTGTATCGTTCATCAGCTGGAAAAAATAATTCTGAAAGTGATTCAATCGATATCGTTTCTCTGTGCCTTTATCGTTTTAGCTGTAGTGTGGACTCTGCTATTGTCTAATACTGAGAAAGATATTTAGAACTATATCTTTATCGTTATCTTTATAGTTATCGTCCTTGGTGTGAACAGGCCTTAAGGCTGGAACACACTACATGACTTTTAAAATCTGAACTGATTTTTAAAACACTAGGCATCATACACATACTGACTTTGTAAATAGTGACAAAGGAAAACTGAGGATCATACACTAGCAGACTTTGAAGTTGTTCCGATCACAACAAACTCACGCAGAAATGTGCGCCTTGTTGCTAGGAGGCGATTGACAAATGAAAACAATATGTATTCTAAAATCGGCTGAAAATATCAAACATGTTTCCTCTGGACTTGCATTTAGATTTATTGTATTTATAGTGTTGTCTAGCACATATATCAGTTAAACAGTGACTCAAATACACATCTGAGCATTCAGAGGCAATTTAGAGATTTAAATTTTGATCACTTTAATTCAGTTAAGAGACTCAAATGTCAAATGTTAAGAGATATCAGTCAGTTTTGTTCCATTAAAGAATGAAATGTCGTCAGTTTCGTTCCATTAAGAGAATTTAAATGTTGGTCAGTTTTGTTCTGTGACAAGATTTAAATGTGCCATAGAATGGAAAACTGTATTTACCTTGGCATAGTTGAATAATAACAGTTCTGTACATGGAAATGACATACCGTGAGCCTCAAACACCATTGTTTCCTCCTCCTTATGTAAATCTCGTGAATAAAAAAGACCACTGAAAAATAGGCGAATCAGAACATAACACGGACTGCTACGCAACAGTCGGGATCACTAATAGTTACGCCCCCAATATTTGCATGAACCCACCCATGTTCTAGGCCAGCCGCCAGCTGAACCATCAGAAGTTCTGCAGGTATTGTGAAGAAACAAGCGAGGACAACAGCGAAGATGGCAGATCATGGAAATAAATGTTATGTTCCAGGCTGTGCAGGGGATGTGAAGTGCAGGGATGGGTTGGTGTCTGTATTCAGAAAGGCACGGAAAGCATTCTAATAAAATAACGCGAGCCACTAAAGGGACATGGTTAGCTCCTTGCTATCGGTAGCCTGTTACATTGCAGTAAGATTATACTTACCACATAAACAGAGTAAGGAGAGATGACTGAGGATGATGGCGAATGATTTACAGATCCTGAGCACCACTGACAAGCATCTGATCTTGTAAAATGTGTGGTAAGTACTGCCGCTCCATAGTATAAACAGAGTACATGCGATCGCGAATCTCGAAAGTGAAAGTGAAAGTAAAAGCGATCGTGCATTTGAAAGCAGTTTCAGTGCCCGCATATTAATAGCAGCTCCTGATGCCCGCATTTTATATACAGTATAATTACCCAATGATATAACTGCGAGAAAGTATTGAAATATATATTTTCCTTCCTGCTGTGAGCTACTGAAATGAGCCTCACTGTGAAACAGCCAATCAGAGCAGAGCTCAACATTATTATTCATGACCCTTCCAAATAAGCCAATAACAGACCATTTAATTTTAGGGAGAAATCCTAGGGTTGTAAATGCACATGTAAAACTGTTTCTGGAGATTTTTTGTCCCTTATATAAGCCACATACCTTCTGTGTAGATATCAGAGAACAATTTAAAATACTGTATCAATGCATTCTATGGCACCTTTAAATGTTATCGGTTTTCGTTCCATGTTGGTCGGTTTCGTTCTATTATGAGATTTATAAGTCAGTCGGTTTTCGTTCTATTACAAGAATTTAAATGTTGGTCGGTTTCGTTCTGTGATGAGATTTATATGTTGGTCGGTTTTCGTTCTATTATGAGAATTTAAATATCAGTCGGTTTCATTCTGTGACTAGATTTAAACGTCAGTCGGTTTCGTTCCATTATGACATTTGTATTTGACTGGTTTCATTCCATTATGAGATTTAAATGTCGGTCGGTTTTGTTCAATTATGACATTTGTATTTGACTGGTTTCATTCCATTTAGAGATTTAATCATTGGTCAGTTTTGTTCATTCAAAGATTTAAATGTCGATCATTTCCATTCAATCTTGAGATTTATATGTCAGTCGGTTTTGTTTGATTAAGATCAAGATTGGTCAGTTTCATTCCATTATGAGTTTTAAATGTCGCTCGGCTTTGTTGTAAGCGAGAGTTATCAAAGAGTCTGATGTGAGTTTAACATTTTAGTAATTGGCAAGCTCTATCTAGTTTAAACAGGCAGCTGCTAGAAACTCAACACATAGTGCTTTATTCCCCCAGTGAGCTCCTGGAGGAGACGGTGGCAAGAAATGAAAAACTAATTTCGGTGATAACAGGAGAATAAAATCCTTGAGTGAAACCAGGCAACACGGGAAGAGGCAGCTCTCCTCTGGCCAAACAATTTCAACAACGACAGCCTTGTCAAAGCGTAAATCTGTCTTCTCACCTGATCTCTGGGAACTTGGTAGAGCACTTTGGTGGGTGACTCTGAAGTTTTAAGTGGATTCATATTGTGTCCTGAAGGCATTAGAGCTCTGGACTGGAGCAAACTCTCTGTTATAAGACACACAGAGGAGACATGAACACATTTAGTGTTTCAGACGGTCCAGAAACATGATTCTGCCACACATCCACCCACCTTCCAACGCTGCCAAATGGTTCTTCAGCAGGACTGGATCAGGTTTAGGGGGCAGTGGAGGCGGACTGGTCAGATGTTTGCTGTCTGGAGCATATATTTCCTCTAAAGACTGATACAATCACATCAAAATCACACAAAATATTACACAGATATCGTCGATAGTGAGCTTAAACTAAAATTCATTTAAAATAACAAAAACTGAATTAAAAAATAATAAAAACTATACACATTTAAAAACAAAGAGTAATAAAAATTATAAAAGCACACAAGAAAATTAACAAAAGACATTTATAAATATATATATATATATATATACACATATACACAGTATATATACGTATAAATATAAAACTAATTTAAAATATAATAAAAAATGATATTGATTATAAAATATATATTTTAGAAAAATATCTCAATGATACTAAAATAATACTGATCAAGTAAAGTATTTTAAAAGTTAAACTTTCACATTTTCATTTAGTTTAACTTGTTGTACCAAAATAACTATAATTAAAACAATGAATAAAAACTATATAGATTTATATTTAAAAACTCAACAATAAAAATGACAAAAACACAAAATCACTAACATTTTTAAAATGTTAAAATGTTACAAAATTAAAATTTAAACAGAAAATATAAAAATAAAAATGCAAAATATCGAAACAATCTATAATATCTCAATTATACTAAAATAACACTGGTACAAACTACTCATGATTTAAATGTAGTCAAGCTATGCTTTTGAAAAAGTAGTTTGATATATTACTAAGTAATAAAAGTAGAAGCTATTTAAGCTGTCAATATCTCTTTAAATATATAGCGATTCTAATTATTAATTTATTTATTTTTCAATCAGAGCACTATTTATTTGTCACCAAAATCTGATGTATATAAAACTCATTTAACCAAATAGTTTGCTATAAAAAAAAAAGAGAACAAAATGAAGCATACAGTCTCTGTGAATCATTTTGAATCGTCCAAATGACACGATAAAATGAATCAGACTTGCTTCAGAAAGAAACCATAAAACCTGTTTAAAAATATTTACTGGATCGCTCCTGGATTAAGACATATATTACCATTATGCTGAAAACATCCGAAAAATTATCTTTAGGCTTCAGTATGTTAGTAAATTGACAGTTTCTTTATCCATATAACTGAGTGGTTTTACAAAGCACAGCTGAAGATTAATGATGTTTAACCTCATTCATTTATTCACAGCCTTGATGCGCCACAAATGAAGTATTTATGGACATAAGTACCTTAACCGGGAGTATTTGGCTTCTGTCGGTGCTCTTCACAGGGCTCAGTTTGTGGGATTCTGGGTGATGGAAAGGAGGCTGAATGCGAAGCGGCAATCTGTCACTGAGTTTCCCAGTGTAACTGATATTTAAAGAGCAAAATTAACATCAAAATTAACATTCTGTCATCATTTCTCTTCGAGTTCTTCAGAAAAAATAACAGAAAAAACTTACATTTTATGATATGATGGTCAAAGTCCTGAAGAGATTACATATTGTGTATATAAATATAAAAAACTATATAAAAATTGTATTCAGTGTGCATTAAAATAACTTTAAATTTACTCTTTAAATTAGTGAATCGTGATTAATCGCATCCAAAATAAATGTTCTTGTTTACATAATATAGTATGTGTACTGTGTACTGTATATTTATTATGTATATATAAAGACATACATACAGTATATATTTTAAAGATATTTACATGTTTATACATTTATATATTCATATTCTTATATTACATATATATTCAATATATAAACATAACATATTTTTCTTTAAAAAAAAATTATATATATATATATATATATATATATATATATGCATGTGTTTGTATTTATATATATATATATATATACATATTAAATATACACAGTAGACATACATATATTATGTAAACAAAAACCTTTATTTTGGATGCGATTAATCGCGATTAATCATTTGCCAGTACTACTTTAATTTATTAAAATTGTTTCCAAGAGAATAACATGATTAAATGTATACCTTTGGATAAAAGCATCTCCCAAATGCATAAATTATTGTTGCATGGAACTTCTGAAATTTTGGGTGTGTTCTGTCATATTTAAAGCTCGAGCTATTGTTGCATGCAATTATAAAATTTCTCTTTTTGTGTTCCACAGAAATAATAACAGCATATGGGTTTGGAACAACATCACGATTTTGATTGATGTAAGTGCTTGTTTTACACGTGTAGAAGCGCGCTCACCTCGGCGTGATGGGACTGAAGAGCACAAACTGCACGTTCTGACAGCAGCCGCGTGTGAACGGATTCACTCCTCCCTGGAACTTCCCCGTCACCTGTGATGCAGTTTAGTGAGAATAAATTCAGCTTCCAGCAGAATCTGATGCAGGTCAAACATGATCTTACCTGTTCGTTTGTGGTGCGTCCTCTCGCCACCAGCACCAGATGAAAACACGACAGACCCAGGACGGGAATGAAGAACAGAGCCGAAACGCTCATGACCGCCAGCCTTTAAAACACACTGTCAAGGTACTGACCACTGCTTTACACAAGCAAAAAAACCAAAAACTAATCTGAGAAAAAAGAAATTAAACCTAAATAGTAATATACATTCTAAAAATAAACAAAATGGCAAAAATTCAACAAAATTTAAAATAAACACTATAGCTGAAATAAAAATAAATGAATCAGACTTGCTTCAGAAAGAAACCATAAAACCTGTTTAAAAATATTTACTGGATCGCTCCTGGATTAAGACATATATTACCATTATGCTGAAAACATCCGAAAAATTATCTTTAGGCTTCAGTATGTTAGTAAATTGACAGTTTCTTTATCCATATAACTGAGTGGTTTTACAAAGCACAGCTGAAGATTAATGATGTTTAACCTCATTCATTTATTCACAGCCTTGATGCGCCACAAATGAAGTATTTATGGACATAAGTACCTTAACCGGGAGTATTTGGCTTCTGTCGGTGCTCTTCACAGGGCTCAGTTTGTGGGATTCTGGGTGATGGAAAGGAGGCTGAATGCGAAGCGGCAATCTGTCACTGAGTTTCCCAGTGTAACTGATATTTAAAGAGCAAAATTAACATCAAAAATTAACATTCTGTCATCATTTCTCTTTCGAGTTCTTCAGAAAAAAATAACAGAAAAAAACTTACATTTTTATGATATGATGGTCAAAGTCCTGAAGAGATTACATATTGTGTATATAAATATAAAAAAACTATATAAAAATTGTATTCAGTGTGCATTAAAATAACTTTAAATTTACTCTTTAAATTAGTGAATCGTGATTAATCGCATCCAAAATAAATGTTCTTGTTTACATAATATAGTATGTGTACTGTGTACTGTATATTTATTATGTATATATAAAGACATACATACAGTATATATTTTAAAGATATTTACATGTTTATACATTTATATATTCATATTCTTATATTACATATATATTCAATATATAAACATAACATATTTTTCTTTAAAAAAAAATTATATATATATATATATATATATATATGCATGTGTTTGTATTTATATATATATATATATATACATATTAAATATACACAGTAGACATACATATATTATGTAAACAAAAACCTTTATTTTGGATGCGATTAATCGCGATTAATCATTTGCCAGTACTACTTTAATTTATTAAAATTGTTTCCAAGAGAATAACATGATTAAATGTATACCTTTGGATAAAAGCATCTCCCAAATGCATAAATTATTGTTGCATGGAACTTCTGAAATTTTGGGTGTCTTCTGTCATATTTAAAGCTCGAGCTATTGTTGCATGCAATTATAAAATTTCTCTTTTTGTGTTCCACAGAAATAATAACAGCATATGGGTTTGGAACAACATCACGATTTTGATTGATGTAAGTGCTTGTTTTACACGTGTAGAAGCGCGCTCACCTCGGCGTGATGGGACTGAAGAGCACAAACTGCACGTTCTGACAGCAGCCGCGTGTGAACGGATTCACTCCTCCCTGGAACTTCCCCGTCACCTGTGATGCAGTTTAGTGAGAATAAATTCAGCTTCCAGCAGAATCTGATGCAGGTCAAACATGATCTTACCTGTTCGTTTGTGGTGCGTCCTCTCGCCACCAGCACCAGATGAAAACACGACAGACCCAGGACGGGAATGAAGAACAGAGCCGAAACGCTCATGACCGCCAGCCTTTAAAACACACTGTCAAGGTACTGACCACTGCTTTACACAAGCAAAAAAACAAAAAACTAATCTGAGAAAAAAGAAATTAAACCTAAATAGTAATATACATTCTAAAAAATAAACAAAATGGCAAAAAATTCAACAAAAATTTAAAATAAACACTATAGCTGAAATAAAAATAAATGAATCCTAAGTTGTATTCGTTTAAAAAAATAAAATAAAAATGACAAAAGCACATAAAAGTGCTAAAATTTAACTAAAAATGGAAACTAAAACTGCAATAAAAATACATTTAGGAATACATAAAAAAAAAATGACAAAAGCACATAAAATTACTAAAAATTAAACTAAAACTTAAACTAAACCGATAAAAAAAAGAATCCTAAACTGTAATCTATATAAAAAATAAATATGACAAAACAAAAGTTCTAAACTCTAAACTAAAACCAGAAATAAAAACTAAAACTGAACTAAAATGAATCCTTAGTAGTAATAAATAAAAAATAATAATACAAATGACAAAAGTACACAACAAAACAACAACTGGAAACTAAAACTGACATAATATATGAAATTATATATTTTATATATAGTAATATGTGAAAAAAAACAAAAAAACAAAACATGAAAGCGCATAACAAAATTACTACAAATTAAACTAAACCTGGAAACAAAAATTTAAACTAAACAAACAGTAATATATGAAACAAATGTACATGAAAATATTAATAAAAACTGTAAAAAATAAAATAAAATACTCAAATAACACTGGTTCAGATTCGCTTCATGAAGAGTGAAACACTGTGGCACTTTTAGAGTATTGATGTGTTTCGTTACAGTTCAGCTTCTCACTCAACCAATCACGTGAGTCTGGGGCGGGACTATCTGTCTGACTGACCAATGGCAGACGGGGCAGCACAAGTGCTTATGTGATCATTTTTGCTTTTCTATGCCACAATCACAGAGCTCAAGTCTCAAGTCTACTTTATTTCTTGAGCCCTTTCCACTACAAAGTAGACTAAAGGACTGTGCATCAGCACAATCATACAATACTACTAAAACAAAAATAAACAATAACAGAAAAACAAAAATAACCTTGAAGAATCTTCCAAAAATCAATAATTAAAAGCCACAGAAAACAAGCGAGATTTAAAAACGTCAACTGAGGGTGCAGATCATTCTTAAAAATAAAGCTTCTTTATTTCCATGAAGAACCTTGAACATACATGGCACCTTTCAAATGCAGAAAAGGTTCTTTAGATTTTTAAAATGTTCTTCAAAATGGTTCTTTTAAGAAATGTTCACTGAAAGGTTCTTTGGGGAACCAAAATGGTTCTTCTATGGCATCACTGCAAAAACACCCTTTTAGAACCTTTATTTTTATCCCCTTTAGTTTTCAGCCGGGTTTTCGGAACTGAGAGCAGTAAGCAGTTAAGTGTCTACCAGAGTTCATATGAATCAGGTTCGTAATATATTTTGGGGCCATATAATGGACAGCTTTAAAACATGCAGCAACACCTTATACTGAATCCAATGTTTAACCGGAAGCTAATGCAGCTTTTCCAAGATCGGTGTAATACACAGTAAAAAAAAATGACAAAAGCACATAAAAGTGCTAAAATTTAACTAAAATGGAAACTAAAACTGCAATAAAAATACATTTAGGAATACATAAAAAAAAATGACAAAAGCACATAAAATTACTAAAAATTAAACTAAAACTTAAACTAAACCGATAAAAAAAGAATCCTAAACTGTAATCTATATAAAAATAAATATGACAAAACAAAAGTTCTAAACTCTAAACTAAAACCAGAAATAAAAACTAAAACTGAACTAAAATGAATCCTTAGTAGTAATAAATAAAAATAATAATACAAATGACAAAAGTACACAACAAAACAACAACTGGAAACTAAAACTGACATAATATATGAAATTATATATTTTATATATAGTAATATGTGAAAAAAAACAAAAAAACAAAACATGAAAGCGCATAACAAAATTACTACAAATTAAACTAAACCTGGAAACAAAAATTTAAACTAAACAAACAGTAATATATGAAACAAATGTACATGAAAATATTAATAAAAACTGTAAAAAATAAAATAAAATACTCAAATAACACTGGTTCAGATTCGCTTCATGAAGAGTGAAACACTGTGGCACTTTTAGAGTATTGATGTGTTTCGTTACAGTTCAGCTTCTCACTCAACCAATCACGTGAGTCTGGGGCGGGACTATCTGTCTGACTGACCAATGGCAGACGGGGCAGCACAAGTGCTTATGTGATCATTTTTGCTTTTCTATGCCACAATCACAGAGCTCAAGTCTCAAGTCTACTTTATTTCTTGAGCCCTTTCCACTACAAAGTAGACTAAAGGACTGTGCATCAGCACAATCATACAATACTACTAAAACAAAAATAAACAATAACAGAAAAACAAAAATAACCTTGAAGAATCTTCCAAAAATCAATAATTAAAAGCCACAGAAAACAAGCGAGATTTAAAAACGTCAACTGAGGGTGCAGATCATTCTTAAAAATAAAGCTTCTTTATTTCCATGAAGAACCTTGAACATACATGGCACCTTTCAAATGCAGAAAAGGTTCTTTAGATTTTTAAAATGTTCTTCAAAATGGTTCTTTTAAGAAATGTTCACTGAAAGGTTCTTTGGGGAACCAAAAATGGTTCTTCTATGGCATCACTGCAAAAACACCCTTTTAGAACCTTTATTTTTATCCCCTTTAGTTTTCAGCCGGGTTTTCGGAACTGAGAGCAGTAAGCAGTTAAGTGTCTACCAGAGTTCATATGAATCAGGTTCGTAATATATTTTGGGGCCATATAATGGACAGCTTTAAAAACATGCAGCAACACCTTATACTGAATCCAATGTTTAACCGGAAGCTAATGCAGCTTTTCCAAGATCGGTGTAATACACAGTAAAAAAAAAAAAAGTTGAGCCAACTTAAAATTTAAGTTAAGTTAATTTATCACTTTTTACAGTGAAAGGGAGCATACACTGTAAAAAAAAAAAAAAAAAAGTTGAGCCAACTTAAAATTTAAGTTAAGTTAATTTATCACTTTTTACAGTGAAAGGGAGCATACACTGTAAAAAAAAAAAAAAAAAAGTTGAGCCAACTTAAAATTTAAGTTAAGTCAACTTATCACTTTTTACAGTGAAAGGGAGCATACACTGTAAAAAAAAAAAAAAGAAAAGTTGAGCCAACTTAAAATTTTAAGGCAACCAGCTTCAGCAGATTTTTGAGTTTTCAATAAGTTTATACAACAAAAATGTGAGAATCTCCCACAAAAATAAGTTGCTGAAGCTGGTTGCCTTAAAATTTTAAGTTGGCTCAACTTATTTATTTATTTTTTTTACAGTGTATGATAAGTTGACTTAACTTAAATTGAGGAAACCCCTTGCCTTAAAATTTTTAAGTAAATGACAATTAAAAAAAATAAGTTAAGTGAATTGTCAAGTTAAGTTAAGTCAACTTATCACTTTTTACAGTGTTTCTTTGTTCTAGGAAGGAGCCTTGCGGCTGCATTCCGCACCGACTGCAATTTCGAAACAAAAGATTGACTTACTCCCAAATAAAGTGCATTACAATAGTCCAAACGGGAGGAGAAAAATGCACGAATCACTATCTCAAGATCAGCAACAGACAAAAAAGATTTCATTTTTGCAATAGTCCTCAACTGAAAGATGCAACTTTTCACCACGCATTTAATCTGATGACCAAACGTTAGAGCCGAGTCAGAAATGACACGCAGACCGCACAGAGCTGAAGGATACGTGACGGCGGCATGCAGTTCCCACAGGTCCTCCAGATGATCCAGAACGTACAGCAGACCTCCGGAAAACACGCCCACCATGTGAAGAGTCAGAGACAGCAGGAAGAGGAAGAAGAAGCGATAGTTGCGTCTCCCGATGCAGTTGTTCACCCAGGGACAGTGATGGTCAAAGTCCTGAAGAGATTACATATAAGTGCTCTCAATCCATTCAAAAATTAACTAATTAATCACACATTTTCCGTAGCTAATCACAATTAATTGCATTAAATATGCATTTAATGGCATCTTTGGTAGCCTATTATTAATGAAGACAAGTATAATTGATACCAATACTGCTACCGAACTAACTGCACTGTATTTTCTGTATAATGATTTTTATTTATAACTGTTCTAAATTCATTTTCAATCAATTTTTAAATAAGATTTTTAAAATTATTTGTTTTATTGTTGTGATTTTTTTAATGATTATTTTACTTCCTTTTATGTAAAAGACTTTGAATTACCATTGTGTATGAAATGTGCTATATAAATAAACTTGCCTTGCCTGGACTTACTGATGTCTCTATTAAATACATTTTTCAACATTACAGTATAATTGAAAGCCATTATTTTTTAACATTTAATAGGCTTTGAAAAATAGTAAACTAAATACAATCTTCACATTACAAACTAAACTGTATATGCATAAACTATAAATTCAATATGGATTAATCTTTATTCAAGCTATAAAAGTGAATCAGCGAGCAGAGTTATTTCTCTTTCTTTGACTTTTAAATCAGCGCTGTCTCTTTAAAACCTAACACACATGATGCAAACCTGACTAACACACATCCAATCTTCTCCCAACACAAATTTTTTAATTATTGGTGCATTCGTAGTTAAAAGTTGTAATTACGACGTCAGGTGCGTTCAAGTCACTTTGGTCGGAACAAGATGGTGATTTAACTTTTCAACATAAAATTCAACGATTTTTTTACCTCTACATCTACAAAATGATGAATAAAGAATGTGCATGATTGTGTTTTTGTTTTTTTCTGTTTTTATTCAATTTATGAAAGTGATTTAAACTGAATCATTATTTTATGGAATTTATACAGTAATATAATATTTTGCATATGCAACTTATATAGTTTTATTGTACATTACAAAAATGAATACGTTTATAAGTGCTGTCAAACGATTAATCGCGATTAATCACATCCAAAATAAAAGATTTTGTTTACATAATACATGTGTGTTTACGGTGTATATTTATTATGTATATATAAATACACACACATACAGTATATATTTAGAAAATATTTACATTTCCATATATATATATGTTACATATTCATATAATTTATATTATATATAAATATATTTAATAAATAACTTATTTTTCTGAAATATATATATATATATATGCATGTGTGTGTATTTATATATATACACATAATAAATATACACAGTACACACACATATATTATGTACACAAAAACTTTTATTTTGGATGCGATTAATCGTTGACAGCACTACTTGTTTCATTACTGGATGAATCAGCGTTTTTTAACGAATCTCTTGAATGAATGATTCAATGACAAATACATTTTTAACAGTCACTTGTCGCCACCTAGTGGAGAAACTATGCAGTCGACACAAATGTTATTTGAAGCGCCAGTTACTTTCAAACGATGACTTGCTCTATTTTGATCGCTTCCATAGACAATTTTATTTTTATTTTTTTAAATATCACTGTCTTCGATAAAATAAAAACTAGCAATCTATACAGTTTTTTTTTTGTGATTTTTGGTGGTTTTTTTTATTTATTTAACTCTAAAAGTACCATATTTTTATGTTAAATATGCTTATTTTTATGTTATATTCAATATTTCTTATACCTCAGAAAAAAAAAAAACAATCCTTCCAGCAAGTTCAGACAGCCAAAACCTAATATTCTGGTGAGTTTGGTGACATATGATGGTATAAAAATATAAAAATATCAAAAATATCAATAGCCACTATATGGCTGTAGTACTCAATGGCTGCATATAGGCTGAAATCTATAAACCATTGTTGTAACGAACTTAACCTCTTAAGTTTTAGATTTTATCACAAGTTAAAAGTGTAGAACCAAAAAAAACAAAAAAAACCATTTGTGTTGGGTGAGACTATACAAAGATGCCAAAATATGCTTACAGACAAATCTGACCATGCTATAAGGAAAAGACAAAGTAGGAGACAGAGAAATCATTTATTTCTAACAAAAAAAATAAAATAAATTTCAATAACTCAGAAAAGTAAAATGGAACTGGTGCCAAACAGGTAAGAATAAACAATAAACCTTACAAGAAGCATGTTTCAGACATTCTTTTGACATTTTCATCAACAAATCTTGCAGTAGGACTTTGATCTGACTTTGAAGTGTGTGTGTGTGTGTGTGTGTGTGTATGTTTATTGGTGTGTGTGTGTGTGTGTGTGTGCGTGCACAGTGGCTGAGTGGCACAAAAAAAAAAAGCTCAGTCATTGGCTCATTTAATTCTTTGGTTTTGTAAGTGTGAGTGACTGTTTTTATTCAACAAAATTAAAAATAAAAATCTCGCAGTGTTATAGGCTCATTCAATGCTTTGCATATGTGTTTGTGTGAGTGTGTGAGTGTGTGAGCCACACTGAAAATGTTGTATAGGCTCACCCCTTCATTTATGTGCATGTATGATCTGCATTGTGTTGGATTTATTGATTTTTATTGGACAATTTAAAAAAAAATGCTCTGAATTTTAGTATTTCCCATTCAGTTCCTATGGGTGCCCATTTTTGTCCACGAAGGACACATTAAGGATTTTTTTCCCCCAACCATTTAACTTTAGCAGCCAAGTCTCGTACCGCTCAGATTAAGGAAACAATTAATTTTTTTAAATGAACAAAATGATTTTGCCCAAATTTGTCCCGAAGGACGCTTGAGGGTTAATAGACACAAGCGAATCGCTGTCATTTAAAAACGGCTGTTTGAATCAAGATCACGATCTTCTAACGATTAATCGTGCAGCTCTACGTTAAACTGAAAAGAAGTAAATAAATAAATGCACAATTAACGGCCCTAATATATCTTATTTTTATGCATCATTTAGCAGCTGATGTTATGGCGCTGGTCTCACCTCCACGCAGTGATCGCAGACGCTACAGTGCGAGCAGCGCGGCGGCCGATAGAAGTGACACGACGCGCACCACTTCATGCGCACCTGCACGCCGCGCACCTCCACGTTCTTATAGAGCGGCGCACGGAAGTCCTCGTCCTTGTCCTCGTCCTCGCTCGCTGCGGAGAAAACACAGAGCATCAGGCCAGCAGCGGTGCACGCTTAACGCAAGCCGGTGATTATTATGGAAGCTAGGAATAAACAAGTAAAAAAGGGTAATTGCAACTTTTTATCTCGCAATTGTGAGATATAAAATCAGAATTGTGAGATATAAATTCTGAGAGGAAAAGTCTGAATTATACACAGTTATTATCTTTTATAAATATATATATATATATATACACAGGTGCATCTCAATAAATTAGAATGTCGTGAAAAAGTTCATTTTTTCTTGTAACTTATTTCAAAAAGTGAAACTTTCATATATTTTAGATTCATTGCATGTAAAGTAAAACATTTCAAAAGATTGTTTGGTTTTAATTTTGATGATTAGAGCTTACAGCTCATGAAAGTCAAAAATCAGTATCTCAAAATATTAGAATATTTACATTTGAGTTTGAATAAATGACCATCCCTACAGTATAAATTCTGGGTATCTCTTGTTCTTTGAAACCACAATAATGGGGAAGACTGCTGACTTGGCAATGATCCAGAAGACGAACATTGACACCCTCCACAAAGAGGGTAAGTCACAGAGGGTCATTACTGATGGTGTGGCTGTTTACAGAGTGCTGTATCAAAGCATATTAAATGCAAAGTTGACTGGAAGGAAGAATTTGGGTAGGAAAAGGTGCACAAGCAACAGGGATGACCGCAAGCTTGAGAATACAGTCAAGCAAAGCCGATTCAAACACTTGTGAGAGCTTCACAAGGAGAGAACTGAAGCTGGAGTCAGTGCATCAAGAGTCACCACGCTCAGACGTCTTCAGGAAAAGGGCTACCAAGCCACTTCTGAACCAGAGACAACGTCAGAAGCATCTTAACTGGGCTGTGGAGAAAAGAACTGGACTGTTGCTCAGTGGTCCAAAGTCCTCTTTTCAGATGAAAGTAAATTTTACATTTCATTTGGAAATCAAGGTCCCAGAGTCTGGAAGAAGAGTGGAGAGGCACAGAATCCATGTTGCTTGAAGTCCAGTGTGAAGTTTCCACAGTCAGTGATGATTTGGGCTGCCATGTCATCTGCTGGTGTTGGTCCACTGTGTTTTCTGAAGTCCACAGTCAACGCAGCCATCTACCAGGAAATTTTAGAGCACTTCATGCTTCCTTCTGTTGACAAGCTTTATGGAGATGCTGATTTCATTTTCCAGCAGGACTTGGCACCTGCCCACACTGCCAAAGGTACCAAAAGCTGGTTCAATGACCATAGTGTTACTGTGCTTGATTGGCCAGCAAGCTCGCCTGACCTGAACCCCAGAGAGAATCTCAAGAGGAAGATGAGAGACACCAGACCCAACAATGCAGAAGAGCTGAAGGCCACTATCAGAGCAACCTGGGCTCTCATAACACCTGAGCAGTGCCACAGACTGATCGACTCCATGCCACGCCGCATTGCTGCAGTAATTAAAGCAAAAGGAGCCCCTACCAAGTACTGAGTACATATACAGTAAATGAACGTACTTTCCAGGAGGCCAACAATTCACTAATGAATTATACTTATGAAGTATTCTAATTTGTTGAGATAGTGAATTGGTGGGTTTTTGTTAAATGTGAGCCAAAATCATCACAATTAAAAGAACCAAAGACTTAAACTACTTCAGTCTGTGTGCATTGAATTTATTTAATACACGAGTTTCACAATTTGAGTTGAATTACTGAAATAAATGAACTTTTCCACGACATTCTAATTTATTGAGATGCACCTGTATATTAATTACATGTTGGAAACAAAAAACAGAATTGCTAAATGTAAACTCTAGAGTTGATAACTAGAAATTGCGAGATATAAACGTGCAATTCTGAGAAAAAAAAAGAAATAGAAAATATAAAATGAAATATCAAATATAATGAAACGAAATATAAATTCCCAATATAAAATAAAACTATGAAATATAAATTTCCAATTGTGAGAAAAATAACTCAGAATTGAGATAAAAAGTTGCAATTACCTTATTTTTGCAATACGTAAATAAATTTAAAAAAAAAAAAAAAAAAAAAACATAGATTTGCAATTCTGAGAGAAAAGTACAAAGAAAAAAGTTCCAATTGCAATAATGAATTTATAACTTGCAACTACAAAATAAAAACTAGCAAAATTGTATGGACTGTATACACTTGTATGAAGTCAGCATTGTGAGATAGCTAGCAACATGCTACAAAAATACTAGCAACGTGCTAATTCTTGCTAGCCATGTGCTAAAATGCTAACAACATGTTAACAACAGGCCAAGTCATGCTAACGACATGCTTAAACATGCTATCAACGTTTTAAATCATGCCAGCAACATGCTAAAAGATGTTAACAACATAATCATGCTAATAACATGTGAAAATTACCTTTCTTTTCATTCAGTGGCAAAAAACAAAAACAAAACAAGTATTGCAAAATGTAAATTCAAAATTCTGAGAAGACAGTGTCAGAATGTGAGATTACGGCTGTGATGTGAGAGGTGTTGAGTGTTCTGCTGTGTATCTGCAGACTAGTTTACACAAGAATCGTGTGTTTGACTCCACTGACCCCTCGGGAACACGCCGGCATCCATGAACGTCGCCATGATGAAGTTGGCAATAACGAAGAGGAAGACGATCCCGACGCATGGCGGGAAAACAGGAGACACGTTCAGCACGAGCCACGGACACCTGAGAGGATCAGATACAGATACATTATATATATATATTTTTTTTACTATTATTTAATGTGTCAGGCATTACAGGGTTAATTTATGCTCAGTCAGTTCCTGATAAATCAAGTTTCACTTTTTTTTTGCATTGAAAATTGCTTTTTTTTTTCCACATTATGCAAATAAAATGGGTTGCAAATGTTGACCAAGAATTCATTTCTACATTTAAGAACAATCACATGAAATAATGTTGACTTCATATCAATGCACCAATAATCAATTCAAATCTGCTTTCATCGCTTAGATCGAATGTAGTTCAGGATGAATAATTCATAAGCAAAGCTTTCAGTCGAGTCGAATCAAACGTATTTTGCCTTTCTGAAGCTCCATCTCTAACATCTGAGAGGCTCGTCGGCCCGGAGGACCATCAGCTTCACAAAGCCAAAAAATGAAAGTGTGGATCAGTCAAAAAAAAGGAAAAGTGAAGCTGGGATGATTACATTCGGAGCGTGAGATTAAATACAGAGGTAATAAACGCAGATTAAACTCAGGTTTTCATTGAATGAATCTGTGCGATCAAATTAAAGACAGGAGACTGCAGCATGATATCGAGGATTTGTTCCTGAATTCTCTGGTTTTCTGATATATTTCTGTATCTGTATGTGTGTCAGCAGGAGTGACGGGGGGGAAGGAGGGTCTGAACGTCATTAATCCCAGATTACAGGATCACAGAGCCGTCTGACAAAACTGCTGGATCCATATGAACACACAATACTGAACAACCTCCAGACCTGCTCAGAAATCACTCGGTCAAAAACACCTCATATTTAACTCCAAAAATGCAGTGCAAAATGTGCAGTAGTAGAACCATTATGATTTTTATGTAGTTGTTTATTTCACAGGGACAATGCAGAATAACATTACAGATGCTCTACTACATACAGGCTTCTAGCCGATGGCTAATTTACAGTAAAAGTAACAAAAATCTAAGACTGTGTTCAACCATCAATGTTCACAAACCTGGTTTTGTTTGAACCAATTTTTAATATTTCTCTACACTCAACTGTAATTATTATTTTCATGACAGTTAAGCACATTTGATATAATCGGTAATTGCACATTTTTATGTCACGATTCTGAGTTATCTCTAAATTCTGTATTTTGGTTTCCAAAAAAATTTAAATCATGTGAAGTAAACTCAAAATTGTGAGGGAAAAAAAGGCAGAATTGTGAAACAAAGTCAAAATTTCTTTTTTAAATAAAAAAAAAATAATAATAATAATAATTCAGTAGTGGAAACTGAATTGTGAGAAGAAAACTTAAAATTCTGAGAGAGAAAAAAAAAAAAAATTAAGACTGTAACATAAATTTGCAATTGAAAAATAGCTCCAAGATAAAAAAAAGTTGCAGTTCCCATTTCATTTATTTATTTATATTCTGTGACAAAAATAATTCTGAGATCTCACAATTCTTTCTAAATTTTTACATTTCTTCCGTATGAATTATATAGTTTATATCTTATATCTCTTCCTCTGAATTCTGTTTTTAGTTTCCATCATGTAATAAAACGTTTATATCTCACAATTCAGAACTGCAAGGACAAAAATTACAAACTTATAAAATTATATTTACCTTCTCAATAAAAAAATAATATATTATTTTAATTGTAAAGTACTATACATCATAATATCTGTCGATGCCTTTTATTCATGCTAAATTAAATTATAATGGAAAAATTGCATTATTGTATTTTTTACTGCAATACAGTAAAAATAATTTAAACTTCACACTAAAAATAGATTCTCATTATTAAAACAAATGAAATTAAATTAAAATTACTCAAAAGTAAAAGGCACTGCAGTAACACGGGTTATTAAATCAGTGAAAAATTCTCAAAACAGGCTTCATTTTCTTTATGTAAAATATATTTTCTTTTTCTAAAATGAAATATATAACGCATAAGCACAGGGAAAGTGAGTTAATCTGGATATAGGTCATGAACAAATGATTTGTATGGAGGACAAAGGCTTTTCTCTTTAAGATTTATGAGAGGATTACAGTCTCATTGATTTTTGACCATCTGCACACGCTGATGACAAACACACAAACATATTCAGTCCAGAAGCAGCAAATATACGGCAGATATTACCATTATTATAATGCATAGGTTACTAATACAGACGCCACGTGTTAATCACGTTACCTGATTCATTCCAGTGCAGGAACAACATGTCTCATAAAACTCTATACATACATAACAACACACTATATAATACAAATATTAATGACAGAAATGCTGATGAAAACAATCAGACCGATTGCTGCGATTTTTGCACTAGTATATATATATGATTGAGCGATGTCTCAAAGTTAGCAAACAGCCGTTTCTGATCCGTTTTAATAACACACAGACACTTACAGTCACAAACAAACTGGAGGAGAGGATTGAAAGCTATTTAGAGCTTATCTGTGGGTTAGTTAACGCTGTGCAGTTAACACAGAACAGATGCAGCGCCACACTCTCATTAGTCTCTCAGATTACAGTAATAAATCACGCTTTACGCACTGCATGCTGGGAAATCTGCATGCATTCCTGGAGCATTTAGAGCATAAAGGCAGTATAGGCTACAATATGATCAGCAACATCGAATGAATGAAGATTATGAAAAAAATCTCCTCAATCTTCATGTCACACAGAATGACGCCGTGATCATTTGAGCTTCTTCTTTTTCTAGATTGCGGCTCTGATCATCAGGTGCATCATGGGACGCTTTTAAACACACGTGACGAGCTTCTGCTTCACTATTCACTTCAACTCAATGTTTAACATCAGTGCGTCCAAACCAGTGTACACTGAAAAAAAAAATGATACTAATTTTTATAATACTAAGTGGTTGCAAACAATTAATTTTAGCTACATATAAATAAAAAAAGAAATGCTGAAAGTTAGTCAACTAAATTTGTTTATTTAAATGTAGCTAAAATAAACTGATTGCAACCACTTAACTTAAAATATTTTAGTAAATTCAATGAATCATATTTTTTACTAATATTTCAAAACAGCTTTTATTTGTTAAACTTTCTATTTTGGTTTTAGAAGTTTTGTTGTGTTTTTGTTAGTAGTTTTTATATATGTCTTTTAGTTATTTTAGTAAATCCAGTTAAACTAAATATTAAAAAGAGAAATGTTGCCGTGGCAACTAGCTGAAATAAGATGTTTATGTTGTATTTCATTTCAGTTAATGTTTATTTTATTACAAGTAATGAAAATGTTTTAATTTTATTTTCAATTTTAATGAACTTTAATAACCCTGCTCCAAACTTTAGACTGCATGTTTGAAAATATTTCTAGACTGCAAAAAATATATTTATAAAATATAAAGTGTTATTTTAGTATAGCTTATAAATAATTCTAATACTTTTTCAGTTATTTTCAGAATTTTTCTTGAAGTTGTAGTAACTTTGCCTATATATGTATTTTATCTATTATTATTAATTTCCAGTTTTATTTTTAGTACTTCAGGTTAAATCAAACAGAAATCAGAAACGTTGCCTTGGCAACTAACTAAAATAAAATAAGTTTTTTATTTTTCATATCAGTTTACTTTATTTCAAATAACAAAAATGTTTTTAGTTGGCTTTATTTGGAGATAACTATAATAACCCTGGGAGAATGTTTTACAAGAAAATATTGTTTCTGTCTTTCTACTTCCAAATTTTAACATGTTACTTGTAATTCTTTGTAATGATTTGTGACATTTGTGAAAATGAAGTGAAAAAAAAAGAAACCCTAAAAAAAAAAAAAGTTAACACTTTATAATAAGGTGTCATTTATTAACATTAGTTAATGTATTAACTAACATGAACCAACAATGAACAATGCATTTATTACACTATTTATTATTCTTTGTTAATGTTAGTTAATGAAAATATAGTTGTTCATTGTTTATTCATGTTAGTTCACAGTGCATTAACTAATGTTAACAAACACAATTTGTGATTTTAATAATGCATTAGTAAATGATGAAATTAACATGAAATTAACTAAGATTAATAAATGCTGTAGAAGTATTGTTCATTCTTAGTTCATGTTTACTAATGTTGTTAACTAATGTTAACTAATGAACCTTATTGTAAAGTGTTACAAAAAAAACAGTTTGAAAGAAACGATAAATAAATAAATAATTGTGACCCTGGACCACAAAATCAGTCATAAGGGTCTATTTTTAAAAATTGAGATTTATGCATCATCTGAATAAATAAGCTTTCCATTGATGTATGGTTTATTATGATAGGATAATATTTGGCTGAGATACAACTATTTGAAAATCTGGAATCTGAGGGTGCAAAAAAAAAAAAAAAAAATCTAAATATTGAGAAAATCACCTTTAAAGTTGTCCGAATTAAGTTCTTAGCAATGCATATTACTAATCAAAAATGAAGGTTTGATATATTTACAGTAAGAAATTTACAAAATATCTTCATGGAACATGATCTTTACTTAATATCCTAATGATTTTTGGCATTAAAAAAAAAAGGATAATTTTGACCCTTACAATGTATTGTTGGCTATTGCTACAAATATACCTCAGCGACTTAAGACTGCTTTTGTGCTCCAGGGTCACATATAAATGAATACATTTCTGTCCTTTTACACTACAGGATATCGGTGCTTATTCTGCAATCAGGTCATTAATTGTCAGAGTTTGGCTTAATCTCACCAAACTTCCCAAAGACTCGTCTGTCATCAGTCTCTGAGTCTCTTCATCACCTGTGAAGCTCGTTCTGTGCAGATGACAGATGTGGAGCTTAAACTCATCAGGGGTCACACGCCTGATCAACACCCCGACTTCTCCGGGACGGGGAATCAAAATCCTAATCCTGAACATCCCATCTGCTCAAATCTGGGACCAACACAGCGTCAGCAACGGCCGATGCATACACACAAATAAAGCAGAAGAAACATGCACGCTTTTACATCTCAGGAGAGAATCCACGCAGAGCGATCAGAATCAGTGGAGAATAATAACGGAGTGATATCAGCGCATGTGCAGCGCTTCACTGGCCTACTTTCACATCTCAATATGGAGTTCACACTGCAAAAAATGATTTTTGTCTTGTTTTCTAGTATAAATATCTAAAGATTCTTGAATCAAGATGTATTTACTCGACAAGTAAAATGATTTAAGATATTAAGTCTTGTTTACTAAAAAAGGATCAAAATTTTGTTAGTTTTTGCTTAAAACAAGCAAAAATATCTGCCAATGGAGTAAGAAAAATAATCTCAAAGGCTAAACAAGATTATTTTTCTTGCCCCATTGGCAAATATTTTTGCTTGTTTTAAGCAAAAACTAACAAAATGTAGATTTTTTATTTATTTTTTTTTTTTTACAAAAAACAAGACATAATATATTAAGTCATTTTACTTGTTCAGTAAATTCATCTTGATTCAATTATTATTATTTTGAAGTGAGTTGACCAACAATAAACTCAAAAAGTAGTAAATGTAGTAAATTAACCTTAAGCAAAATAAAGTTAGAAAAGAGTTAATGCATTATAAAGTTATTCATAATGTGCACTGTAATACATTATATATTCCCATAAATAATTGTTGCATTAAAATACTTGCAGACCTCTTGCTGCATCTAAAACTGGTTGTTTGTCATGTGTTTTAATGCATTATACTTTCTACACGTTATTTTAATATATAGTATGCAATTATTCATGAGATCTTACGATGTATTAATGCAATGTAATTAGTGCATTAAAACTGCTTTATCATGCATTGTATATAAAGGTTGTAAAAAATTATAAATTAAAATGTTAAAAAAGAGTGTTAAATTCAATTTTGCCATTTCTTTGTAATTCTTCCATGAAATTTACAAGCAATTTCTGTGTGAAAATAGTTTCGACACCAATTTTCTGTCAGTGTAATGCTTTGCATCTTTTCATAAACAATTGTTACCAAAGTTAAAATGCATTATAATATTTGCAGATTCTTTGTTTCATCAAAAATTGGTTGGTTCTTGCATGCTTTAATGCATTATACTTTCTAAAGGTGTAACAGTGAATACATGCGTATTATAACTTATGATTATTCATGCAATCAAACAATGCATTATAAGGTGCATTACAAGGCATAATTAATGCATTAAATACTTTTATAATGCATTATATATATCAAGGCTCCATGTAAAGTATTACATGAAAAGTTATTATGCAGCGTCATGAAATAATTCAGGTGTCTGTAAAAGTTGAACCTATGAACACTGAATTAAAGTGAATGAAGGTCAGCGGCGACTTACGTGAAGACGAAGAACAGCGTGGATGAAGTGACCAACAGAGCGGCAGCAGTGGACACTGGGATGTAAGCGCTGCTCCTGCGCATCCTGCGTCTGCAACAGCCATCAATCACCCAACAATCACACTCTCAATCACACAACACACCCTCAGCAGCAGCAGCAAACACAGATCAGATCAGAGCACTGGGAGTGTGTCACTGAGTTCAAAGTATTTATACAGGGGGCTGAGCAGGAGGGGTGGTGGGTGTGGCTTAAATGAGAAACTAGATGAGTGGGTGTGGCTTATATATGTCATTTTGGGGCAGTGGGTGTGACCTACAGTGGGCGGGGTATCTGAACAGCACACACACACACACTTACTCGTTCACTCACTCACACACACACACACACACACACACACAGTCTGCTATTTGTGGTTTACGGGGACCATAGGCGTAATGGTTTTTATACTGTACTTACTGTATGTGCTATTGTCCTACACCAACCCTACACCTTACAGGAAACTTTCTGCATTTTTAGATTTTCAAAAAAACACCATTTAGTATGTTTTTTAAGACTTTTGGTTTACGGGGACATAGGCAGTGTCCTCATAAACCACCTTCAAATTGTAATACCCATGTTATTATACAGATTTGTGTCCTCATAAACCATATATACCAGTACACACACACACACACATTTAGGTTTACACTCAATCCCAACAGCAACTAATCTGACATGGATGTTCATGGTTGTATAAAATAAAGCATCCTGACATACATCTGTTTTAAGTGTAGAGAAAACACAATTTCATTTTATAAAGTCACATTAAATTAATTGTTTTTATGGTTTTACGTGATATGAAGTCATCTGAGGAGAATATTACAACAATAAAACCTGTAAACCCAGTCAGAGGTGATTGTTTACAGATTTTACTAGTGCCATCTGCTGGTACAGAGTAAAAAAAAACACGTGTTGCATGTGATTAATACTGCAATACTTACATGTACACAGATCTGTCACTTAGTTTGCACCTTTGTGTGGATTGAGAAAACACACCAAATGCAACAAAACTGTTTTCTTAACAAATCTTTATGTAACAAGGAAACATACGTCAATGCATTATAATTATATATTACATATATCAAACTTAAGATGCAGCTTTTTTCCCCAGCATTCACAAACATTATCATGCAGGAAAATTAGTGCAATTATTAAAGACAACACAATTGCTGTGCAAAAATAGAAAATTGCATAAAACATAGTTTAACTTGTAATAAAAGCACTAGTAGAAAGTGATCTGCTGAGAGTTTCTGAGCTGAAGCTCTGGTTAAAGGCGACTGTAGGGTTTGCTCGGCGGGCTCAACGTGAACCGCTGAGGGTTAAATTGACCGGGGCTTCTGAACTTGGGCGAGACGGTTAACCAGTTCAGTTTGAAGGCCATGTCTCTGTTCATCTGTGAGGGGGACGGCCAGCTGAAAATCACACCATGTAACAAGGAAACATACTTCAATGCATTATAATTTTATATTACATATATCTCATACATATACAGTTGTGCTCATAAGATTACATGCACCTTGCAGAATGTGCAAAATGTTAATAATTTTAACTAAATAAGAGGGATCATGAAAATTGCATGTTATTTCTTATTTAGTACTCTCCTGAATAAGCTATTTCACATAACAGATGTTTACATATACTCCACAAGACAAAATAATAAATTAAATGACCCCGTTCAAAAGTTTACATACCCTTTAATCTTAATAATCTATGTGTCGTTTCCTGGATGATCCACGACTCTTTTTTATATTTTCATGAGTCCCTTGTTGCCTGCCTGCTGTTCTTCAGAAAAATCCTCCAGCTCCTGCGCATTCTTTGGTTTTCCAGCATCTTCTGCATATTTTAACCCTTTCCAAAAGTGACTTTATGATTTTGAGATCCATCTTTTAACACTGAGGACAATTGAGGGACTCATGCATAACTATTACAAAAGGTGGAAACATGTACTGACGCTCAAGAAGGCAACAATGCATTTAGAGCCGGGGGGTGAAAACTTTTGAACAGGATGATGATGTGTAAATTCTTCTCATTTTAACTTGTTCAATCTTTTTTTTTTTCATTTAGTACTGCACTTAAGAAGCTACATAAATACTTACATGTTTCCCAGAAGACAAAATAAGCACAATTTACCTTGATCATCCGATTTAAAAAGTTTTCACCCCCCATCTCTTAATGCATTCTGTGGCCTTCTTGAGCATCAGTACATGTTTCCACCTTTTGTAATAGTTGTGTTTGAGTCCCATAATTGCCCTCAGTGTTAAAAGATGGATTTCAAAATCATAGTCACTTTTGGAAAGGGTTCAAATCTGCAGAAGATGCTGGAAAACTAAAGAATGCGCAGGAGCTGGAGGATTTTTCTGAAGAACAGCAGGACCAACGAGGGACTCATGAACAACTATCACAAAATATAAAAAGAGTCGTGGATCATCCAGGAAACGACACATAGTATTAAGATTCAAGGGTATGTAAACTTTTGAACGGGGTCATTTAAGTTATTATTTTGTCTTGTGGGGTATTTATAAACATCTGTTATGTGACATAGCTTATTCAGGACAGTATTAAATAAAAAATAACATGCAATTTTCATGATCCCTCTTATTTTGTTCAAATTATTAACATTTTGCATATTCTGCAATGTGCATGCAAATTTATGAGCACAACTCATACTTCAGATGCAGCTTTTTTTCCTGCATTCTAGAGGTGTGCGATATGACGATTTTTGATCGTGGACGATAAAAATGTCTCCACGATCTGCTTTTGAAGAAATATCGTAGTATCGTGCTACAGCGCACATTCTATCAGCTGCAGTTCTTATTCCTCCGTCTTAATATACTGTACATTATTCGGATCTGCTTTAAAGCCTTGCCGGTTAAATGTTTTATTCACGCGTCGGTCTGACGTGCGCTTTTTCTGAGCCCGTACACCCGAAGCGCGCGAGCTAAAGCCTGTCAAAAAGCACCTGATTACTGAACTAAGTTATCTTGTGCACTAATACTGTCAAAACACACAAGGTTTATGTATAGACTCCGTTGCTTATGTCTAAAATGAGTAAGTAAACAGCTGAGAGAAAACGGATGCGTGCCTCTGTATATTAGATGCGTGCATGTCTTACAGGGGCAGTACTGAACATGCTGCCGACTGTCATTAAAGGGATAGTTCACCTTAAAATGTAATTTCTGTCATTATTTACTAACTCGCATGTTGTCCCAAACCTGTATTAATTTCTTTCTTGTGCTGAACACAAAATAAAATATTTTGAAGAATGTGGGTAACCAAATAGTATCTGGTCCACATTGACTTTTGATAGAAGGAAAAAAAAAATACTATGGAATAAGTCACTGGGGACCAGCAACTGTTTGGTTTTCCATGTTCCTCAAAACAGCATTTATGTTTAGCAGAAGAAACTCATTCAGGTTTAAAGAAACTTTTGAGTGAGTAAATGATGGTATAAATATAAAACACTTTTTATTTTGGGGTTAATTATTCCTTCAATGTTAATAAAACACCAAAACACAAAGAGAAAAATCACTCACTACTCTTGACTGAAAAACGTTAATACAGTTGATTTAATAGGAATCAATCTATATAGTGTTTTATTTTTATATTTGTTGATTCAATTTCTCGAATGCTCCTGCTAAATACACCTATTGTACCTGAAAATAAAACACTGTTTTATTTGTATAGTATGTGTATTTGTAATGTGTATCTTTGTTCTCATTTTTTAATAACAAAGATAAAATAATGACAAAGATTTTTATCTTCGCCCACTTTGGCCTAAATATCCACCATTCTTTTTTAATATTTTTGTTATCTTGAAAGGTTTTGTCTTTATAATAGGGAAATTAGTTTGGCTGTAATGCTCAGACAACTTGCAAAATAGTAAAACCAACATGACAAAGAATCGTGATAAAATCGTGATTTTTCTTAAAAATATCGTGATATTATATTTTTGCCATATCGCCCACCCCTACTGCATTCACAAACATTATCATGCACAATGAGTTTATTGGCACTTCAAAGTTTGCAACCAATGTCCATTAATGAATTCATATTACAAAAACAATAGGATTGAACAGCTCTGATTCAAAGCACTAGAATATGAATAACTTTTACTGTACATCTGATCACACTGCAATAAAGTGCTGTTTTTCCTCAGTATTTTTGACTTGTTTTAGAGATGCATGAGCCCAAGTTTATTTGTATATTGCATTTCACACACACTGCTAATTTCAGTTGTCTAATGCTTGTTTCATACTTCAACTTTGCATTCCTGTTCTTTTCTGAATAGAATTTATGTTTCGAAACATTTCAGTTTATTTGAATGTAATAAAATGCGATTTACACTGGACTTATTTGTGTTTTATTTTCTTTTTCCTCTAAACAATGAGTTTTTGGATTCGTTGTGACTTAAACATACAGAAAAAATTCAGTGCAGGAACAATTTTCTCTCAGATATTGCTAGTGAATTTCAGAAACAATTACAAAAAAAAAAGGGAAAGTAACATTGAATAAAACATGAAGTTTTAAAGTAGAAAGACTGAATTTTTCATGTAAAACATTCACAAATAACCTTCCTTTTCTTTTTCTTTTTTTACGGTGTAGACAGGTGCAATTTATTTTCTGGAAAATATGATTGATAGAATAAAGAATAAAAGATAAATTTAAGAATAACATTGATTAATACATTTAAATTTAAAATAAAGTTTATAAATGTGATAAAATTAATTTTAAAAATTTTACAATAAACTAAGTATGATTGATAGAATAAATTTGTGTGCCAACAGATATTGTAATTATAAAATTTTTAATAAAGAATAAATAAATAATAACATTATTTAACATTTATAATAATTTCATAAAGTTTAGGAATTTAATACTATTTATTTTAAGAATTAAATAATAAATGGAAAATATACGATTGATAGAATAAATAATAAATTTAAGAATAACCTTGATTATTAAATTTATAATAATTTAATAAAGTTAAATAATATAATTATAATAATTTAAATAAATATTTTCTCAACTATAGAACATTTGAGACAATCTGAACTTGAATAAGAGTCTTCTGGACTCAGCACTACCTCTGTCGTTGTGATGGAGAATAGGACAAGATCATGTTCCTCCACCGGAGGACGCTGGGATATGAGAGCGGCTCGATCTCCACGTCATTCAGCGCTACAAGAACATCACTGTCCAGCTTGGTCGGGGAATTACTGGCCAAAAGAGAAGCAGAAGAATCAGAAAAGGAGCTTAGAAAATGCATTTTCATGAATGAGTCTGATCAGTGTGTTCTAGGGCTGTCATAATCTCTGAAAAACTAAATTCTAATTTTGTACTTGAATATTATCAATATTTGAATACTCCTGAGTCCACAAGAGGGCGCATCAAGCAAAATATTATTAATGCACGTTTCTACAAAGCAATAAAATAACACGACTATCTGTGAAAAAAGTGCATAATGTTTAAAATAATGTTTTTAAACTATATATAATTAATTAAGTTGCTTAAACAATTAGAATACAAACGACCGAAAACCAATCACAAAGAGTACTTTTTTAATTTAAAAACATGAGATGCAGTGGGATGGGAAAAAAAACGGCATAAAGTCGAGACATGTTTTTTAAAAGTTGAACTTGCATTAATTTTACATGGATTTCTAAACATGCAGCTCTCTTGTGCGAGACGCGAGCGCAACGGTGATAGATGTCTATCTAGAAAATGCGATAAATATGCGTTCTGTGTGAATGGCTTGGTTTCAGTTTTGACCGCATTGATGTTCTCTTTTTCTGCAATATTTTGAATGAACAGCAGTGGGTTCAACTGGATAAGCTAAAAAAAAAAGCATTAAAATGCAACGACACCTACATCGTCATCGCATCTCGTGCACCACTGATAAGGCTGCCTGACGCACACCAAAAATTCGAATGCAAAAACGTTGATGTGGATTTTTATCTTAAATTCGACGAATATTCAAAATATTCATTTTTTTGACAGCTCTAGTGTGTTCTGTCTTACCCTGCTATAAACACATGAGCTCTGTGGCTCAGATCCGTGGTGCTGTGTGTGGATTTAAAGGAGGAGCTGGAGGAGTCCGGCTGGACCGAGCCGTCCTCTGTGTCCTCGTCGGCGGTGAAATACTCTTCTGAGCCGCAGCTGGAGCCGTCTTCATCAGCCGCGCAGCCAGAGTCTGCGCTCCGCTCCAGCAGAACCTTCTCAAACTCCTGCAGCAGATCTCGTACCGGGAACGGATGTAGTTCATCTGCTTCATCTGAATCAAGAAACGCCCCAGACGACCGATCAGAGCGGCCTTTGACACAAGAAAACACAAGACATTAGAGTTAGAGTTATACTTTATTGTCCTTTGCAGGAAATTTGTCTTGGACTCAAAGCTGCAGTGATACACAACAACAACATTTTTAAGAAAACATTTTTTTTTTTTTTTAAATGTACTTTGGAACCTTCAGAAAACTTTAACTCAATTTTTGAGACACAGAATAATATTGAAGCCCGCTTCCACCACTGAATAAAAAAATAAAAAAGGTAATTGTGACTTTTTATCTTGCAATTCTGACTTTATAACTCGCAATTGTGAATTTATATCTCACAATTCTCAGAAAAAAAGTCAGAATTGTGAGTTTTATGACGCAATTCTGAGATGTAAACTCGCAATTGCGAGAAAAAACGTCAGAATTTTGAGATAAAAAGTCGCAATTACCTTTTTTATTTTTTTATTCAGTGGCGGAAACTATGGGATCAAATTCCCGCCAAATGTATTGCAGTCACGGATTAAAAAAACAAAAAAACAAGTGTGAAACCAAAATTTTAAAAACGCAAGTTAAATTATATTGCACAAAATTGAAAAATGAAAGCAAAGTTATCAGAATAGCAAACAATGGTCATGGATCAAAAAATAATGTGTGAATCAAAAAATTTAATAACGCATTTAAAAAAAAATTATAATAATAAGCATGAATCAAAACTTTAAGCACATTTAAAATCATATTGCACAAAACTGAAATATTAATGCAAAATTATCCAAATTACACACAAAGTTTTCCTTGGTTATATTTCAGTTTTTTGTGCTCTCAGACATTTTCTGCACATATTAATAATTTTTTGTATGCTTATGCTGTTTTTCCCTTCGCTTGCGCTCAGTGTGACACGTAACGTATATACAGTATGCTGAGTTTCAGTTCATTTTTGTGACACACTTAAACTCAAACGGCAGAAAGCGACATCCTATTGGTTTTCTTTATTTTACAAAAGCACAATGTTTTGTTTTCATTGTGAGTGTACACAAATAAAAGTTGTGTTTTCTGAGTCTGTGTCGCAAGGATGAAGATGCCGATCCTGACTCGCCGTCTCCTCTTTAGATGCGCCTTTAGAGAGAAATGCATCTTTATGGATTATGATTATGATTATAATGTTTTATTTCATTAAGTAGTAATTTAAAGCTTTCTATAGATATATTTATCATGTCTGTGAGGCATGTATTTGCTGAGTTTTGGTTCATTTTTGTGAAGCGCTACTGTTCAAGACCGAGACGGCAGAAAGCACATCATGTTTGTTGATACTGTGAGTGCACACAAATAAAAGTAGACCCTTTACAGTTCCGAATGATGCATTACTCTTACCTTTAAGAGCAAAAATGATGGCGTATCCACTATCCACTGAAAAAAAATGCAAGTGATCTACCCTGGCGTCTCCACGTCCTGCAAAGCGCGCTTTAGCATCCACTCTCCGCACAAACTATTGGATACAGCGCACATTTATCTAGGTTTAACGTTTAAACATTGTTATATGCTTGAACTGTTTTATATCTATAGATTTTATTTTAGGCAAGTCGTGATGATTTGAGAAGGCTAAATTGATCAAACATACACTATGATCAGCTTACTGTATGCCGCTGGCCGCTTGGTCGTTACTTTAAAAAACAAAAACTTATAACGAACAAAAAACGCTCCAAACGTTTTTCTAAATTAACTTAAAAAATAAACAAAATTTAATCACTTTGCCATTACGTACAAAACAGAACTATTTTAATAGCTGAAACAGTAGTATAAGCTGTGTCATTTTTGGGGTGTGTCTAAAAATGAGCTGATTTGGAGTGTATGGCTTTAAATGCAAATGAGCTGCATATTCCCGCCCGTCTCCAGAAGAGGGCGTTGCGTCTCTCTTCATTGTATATCTACAGCAATAAACAGCCGGTATAAGCAACATACCCGAGAGCGAGAGAACCAGTGTTCAGCCGTACATATGGGAAGACAGATGCAATGAAAGTGGGACGAAACTTTCAGTGCATTACAGAGCTCGGACCGAACCGCACGAACGTGCTACCGAACGAATCTCGTGCAACAAACAGCACAAACTAATCTCACAGGCTCGGCGCTCATCAGCTAAAAATACTTAATGAACGCACTCAAATTTGGTTAAAACTCTAAGCACTATAACAACATCACATTCACAAAGGAGTCTGGAGTGATACATGTATTATCACTATAGCAACGCAGGGCTGTCAATCAACGCCAAGTGGCTCCGCCCTCCGAAATGTGACGTCACACTGCGGTGAGAGTCAAAACAGCAGGCCTAGTGAGATTGACTTGATTTAAAGGGGATTAAAAAATGAGGAGTAGGTGGATTTTTATCTGGTGAAAATGCTGTGCGGTACAATGCAAGTAAGACCCTGAGTAAGCTCAGGAAGATGCGCTCAGAAAGTGACCTGCGGATGAACGGTTGACTGTGAAGCTCAGGTGCTCCTCCAGCATCTCCAGCCCGTCGCTGCTGCTCAGATCGATGAAGCAGCGGAGGAAAGCCCAGTATTCGGCCCACGGGAGTCCCATCTCACGAGCCAGCTCTCTGCACACACGGCCACGCAGGATTAATGGAGTTTAGTAGGGATATAAAGACATTATCAATAATAGCAAATTATTATATGCAAATGATAGCAAAACGGTCTCGATATTATCGTGGTCACATGACGATATGAAACGATAGGCAAGGCAAGTTTATTTATATAGCACATTTCATACATAATGGTAATTCAAAGGAAGTAAAATAATAATAAAAAAAAAAAATCTCAACAATTAAACAGGGAAAAACTTTTAAATGATTTAGAAATTGATTTAAAATTAATTTAAAAGAGTTAAAAATTTAAAATGATTATACATAATTATAATATACATGAGTGTGATAATCAGTCAGGAGGGCCACATTCACTTGACGCTCTAACACTTGCACTCTCTATTCGCTTTCTGTTCTATCTATTAGTTTTCTTTTTATTGTATGTATATGTATATGTAATTGTTAAAAAAAAACTTGCCCCTTTTAGACTTGCACTCTATTCATTTACTAACTGCTTGTTTTTCTTAAAAAAACACTAAAACTAACACTAGCTTCTCTATTCTTTTTCATTTTATTTATTATATAATAATAAAAAAAAAAATGTGTACTGGGTTAAGCTAACCGAGACTTGTTATAGCACTTGCATATCGTTGCTCTTTTGTTGATTTTGATTGCTTCCATTGTCCTCATTTGTATGTCGCTTTGGATAAAAGCATCTGCTAAATGACTAAATGTAAACATAAAATACAGTGCAGTCAGTTGGGACGTAGCACAGTGATCATTCAACAAATGCACAGCTAAACAGATGAGTTTTGAGTCTGGATTTAAATGTGGCTAATGTTTTAGCACATCTGATCTCTTCTGGAAGCTGGTTCCAACTGCGGGCGGCATAATAGCTAAAACAGACTCCCCTTGTTTTGTGTGACCCTTGGTATTTCTAACTGACTCGATCCTAATGATCTGAGTGGTCTGTTAGGTTTATATTCAGTGAGCATATCTGTTAGGTCCTAGGCCATTGAGTGATTTATAAACGAGTAAAAGTACTTTAAAATCAATCCTAAATGTAACTGGAAGCCAGTGTAAGGACCTGAGGACTGGTGTGATATGCTCAGATTTTCTGGTTGGATATGTCTTCATCCGACAAAAAGTGCAGTTTTTAAAATATATTTGTTTTGGGGCATTATGCTTTGGCACAGTATCTGTCAAACGAACTGGTTTAAATATATTAAGGCACTTTAAGTGTTTTTACAATGTTTTGTCGTTATTCGAGTTAGTTTTTTTGCACTTTAATATATTTTAATGTTACACACAACAAAGAACAAGTGTCTTATCATTTATTATAAAACATAGCATTATGCATCACTTTGTTGTCCGCGACAAACAATGTTGTTCTGCCATGTCCTTGTGGAGATTAAAAGAATGCCATCTTGCAGTGTAAAGGATGGTTGTTTTGTGCGCTGAACAGAGTGGGAACGTAATTTAAGGGGATACTTTCAAGGTCGCAATTAATGCAAATCAACATCACTATCTCCTGGGAAAGCATAAGGGAGTCTATTGCATTGACCTTCAAGATAAGGTTGGAAACTGTTGTCGTTTGGACAATATTAGGTGCAGGATTCTGGCACCACGTTGATTACGAAACCTCAGAGATATTGCCAATTAAGAACTCATCTTTTTCTGTAATTAAAACGAAGTGCACCTAATTGGGAGGTTGGGGTTAGGGTCATTTTTGATTATTACTATTCTTTTATGTATTTACCTATGATTATTGTCATTATTATTGATATCAGCTGCATACCAACAATAAACAGTTGTATTGCTTGATTAGTATGGTGTACGGACCTTTTATTGGCACCTTCTCATGCTGATTAGCACCACACTTGTCTCACATCAGTTTTGAAAAACAGAAACCATATTAAAACATGTAGTTTTAAATAAATGATCTGTTCTTTGATATTTATGTGCCGCCGTCACGGCTGATGCATCTATCAGAGGTATAAATAAAAACCGACGCACAGCCGACGGCGTATGTCCGATTCGAGTTTTTTTTCGAGTTTTCCTTCAAAATAAAAGCGCAGTATATGAATTACTGACAGCGAGCGGCTTAAATGCAGTCCAACTTCAAAATATCTCTTTCAAGTGTAGAAATTAGGAAAGAAGTATTGTGATTTCCCTTCATAATATACCTATGAAATATTAATTTTCATTTATTTTACAGTGCAATTGTATTACAATATATGGCTATTACTGTCACTGTTGCTATTATTATTATTCTATTCTAATTTGTTTGGCTTCCTGAAACACCAGTGTGAATGTAATTTAGACTCAGACAGTATATCACAAATAAAAAGAGGCTTGAGTCCTCTTTAAAGTTCAGGTACAAGTCAATGCACTGAGTTTTTTCTGACTTAAGTTTTCTTAGTTAAGAACATGGGATGGAGCTCTTAATTTTGAACTCTCAAAGTGCATTAAATAGAATAATTAAACTTTAAAACGTACAAAATAAAATTTAAAAAATATGTCTTTTTTTTTTTTAAATATCGCAATATCGTATCGTGAGATTTTGATATCGTTACATCCCTAGAGGTTAGTGTTATTAATGTAATGAGCATGCTCACCGGCCGACTCTCTCTGCGCCGCGCTCTGAATCCGTCTTCAGGATCTGATGGAAATATCCGGCTCGTTCCCGCCGCGGCGTCTTCCACAGTCTGTGAAACTCCTCGGCCTGCAGGAAAACACCATCTCAGTTTAACGGCTTTGCAGATCTTATTGTTTGTTGTTTGCCATTCTGTGTGTGAATGGTGCATTTGTTTGGGGTATTTGCATATGTTCTCCAGCTCTCCGTTTACACCTGTCCTATTCGTTTGTTGTTCTTCGTTTCTCTTCTTCCTTTGCAAAGGAATTGTGGTCCTAAACTAATTATTAATTATTACAGATTATATTATTACGATGATGATTATTGTTATTGCTGTTACTAATAAAAATAATATTATTGATTTTAAAATTGTCATTTAAATTATTGTTGTATTTTGTGTGCCAACAGAAATAGTAATATAATAATTCTAATAACAATAATGCATTTCTTTTAATTATAAAACAATAACTTTTATACTTGTTTGCAATAATGACAATAACTTTATATTTAAAAGTATTTATAATTATTAATGATAATAATAATAATTTTGTTCTAACTGAATATAATAATTTTTAAAACAATAAATTACATGTTTTTAAAAATTATAAAAGAATAATTTAGTATGCTTGTTTGTAATAACAATAATGACAATAATGTTATATCTAAAAATCCTTTTACTATTATTACTACTAATGGTAATAATACTAGTAATAATAAAAACAACAACAATTTAAAAATAATAACATTTTTATTATTATTATTTTAATGTTATTAAATTATTATTCATATAGTTTCCATGCCAACAAAAATTGTCATTATAATATTTTAACAACAACAGTTTATTTTTAAAGTATAATGATGATTCTCTATTATGCTGGTTTGAAATAATGATAATAAGAATACTGTTATATTTAAATTACATTATTTAATAATAATATTTTATTAGTTATTAATGTTATGCTTTTTTTTTACATACTTTTACATTTTAATAACAATAATTTAAAATATATTAACATTATATTTTTACAAGAAAAAATTATTTAATTTAAAAAACACTTTTACCGAAATTAGTTAAAAAAATTACTGTGATCATTATATTTATGAACATGATCACTTCTGTTGCTGCTCATTTATGCAATTACAAGTGAGATTCAAAGAGGTATAAAGCACCTTTGATGAAGTCAGAGGACCAGCAAAAGCCGTGAGGGTCATTATTGGGTTTTTGGGGCTGTCCATCATCCTGTCAGGCCTGTATAACTGACCGCTGGACTCCGGTGACCCGAGACACCAGGGGGCGCCAATCACCGGATGCAGCGTGTTATCTGCGGCCCGCAGCAACGGCACATAAAATCTGTCTGTGACAAAAACACCAACAACCAGTGTTGGGGAAAGTTACTTTTAAAAGTATTGCATTACAATGTTGCGTTACTCCCTAAAAAAGTAACTAATTACGTTACTTAGTTACTTTTTATGAAAAGTAATGCGTTATGTTACTTTTGAGTTACTTTTAAAATCTGGGCAGGGTTTGCTTGTTTGTTTTTAACATAAAAAAAAGTTATTTTTACAAATGTGAAAATTCTTTTCACACCAAAATTGAAGTGAATACGGCTCAGGCTGAAGGAAATGTAAATTCACGTCTGTACAGTAGAGGGCGCCACGCAAACAAATCACATGAAGAATATGACGCAGGAGAAGAAAGTTTAACACTATTCACCAACAGTGTTGGGCGGTAACTACTTACTAGTAACTTAGTTACTGTAATAAGATTTCAGTAATAATATTGCAATTACCATCCATAAAACAGCTTAGTTACTTCTAATGCCTCGACCCCGCTGATTTAAAATCCAATAATTCCTTGATTTATTTTCATAATTTTCACGACTCCCCAGTGCAGCAGGCAAGCTTGGAATATGGAAAAGCTTACATTCAGCAGATAGAAATATTGCATTATATTAATTTTGTCAGGAAAAAATATGATCTGGACACTGTTGTGTAAGTTACATCCCTCTGATCAACATTATATTACTATAATTAATACATAATGAAACAATCGTATATGGGTAACGGAGAAATTACAATTAGCTTCAAGTAATGAGATGAATACAACACTTCTACTTGAATGTCACTGTTAATCACTATTGAGTGTTTGTAATCACTTCTGACTGCGATCCAATGCGGATTTTGGTCAAATGACGAGGCATATAGTTTGAGTATATGAGTATTATAGTTACTAAGTAACGTAATTAGTTACTTTTTTAGGGAGTAACGCAATATTGTAACGCAATGTTATTAGTAACATTCTATACAGTTACAACTTCTGTGAGCGTGAAGAAACAGTAATGTAACTATTAGTGTAACTAATTACCGTTGCAAGAAAGTAATAAATAAAGTAACAATATTACTTTTGAAAGGAGTAATGAGTAATATATTACATTCTGAGAGTAACTTGCCCAACACTGTTCACCAATAACAAAAATGAAACACATATGTGTCTTAGTATGGCTGATTAGATATGATTCAGAGATTTAAAGAGCGGGGATATAAAAACAGCGTGATTGAGAAAGCATACAATAAAGCTAAAAGCATAATTTGAGATGAGTTATTGGTACAAGTCTTTTGTTACACAATACAGTACAGAGGCACATAAAAAAACAAGATTGTGAAATCTTAATGAGCGAACTTAACCAGAATCTCCTTCCACTGTGTTTAGAAGAGCTCCAACTATTAAATATAAACTGGTGAGAAGTCATCTTTCCTCTAAAAGACCAATCACCTGGTTATGATCAAATGTGGGAAATTGCAGATGTGCTCATTGCAATCATTGTGAGAATATGCTTAAGACAAATATATTTATTGATGCAACATCAGGCCGTGAGTTTAAGGTAAATTCATTTATCAATCGCAATACTTCATTTGTGGTGTATAGGTTGTATGCGGTTGTTGTTACATAGGGATGACTAAAAGTTGATTAAAGATGAGATTAGCAGAACATAAGAACGCTATATGAATCTGTAATCCTCAATATCTCATGGCCTTACATTATAGAGAGAAAAATCACGGTGACCCCGGTACAGTGAAAATAGTGGGTATAGAGCATATTCAGAGGTCAATAAGAGGAAGAGATAGGATAAAAAAAGATTACAACAGAGAGAATCTTTCTGGATTCAACACAAAGCAACACAATTTCCAGGATTAAATGGAGAATTGGATTTTTCTTTTTGTTTGTACTTGATTTATGATGCATTTTATGAGATTACTTTGAGATTTATTTATGTATGTATGCATATATATGTATATGTGTGTGTATATATATATATATATATATATATATATATATATATATATATATATATATATATATATATATATATTTTTTACACTTGAGTGCCTTGGATTTGTGAGTATTTTGATGATACGAAGAATCCGCATCCAAATAGCACCGATTTATGGATATTTTTTACACCCCAGCAGCAGTTTTTTTGCATAATTTTTAAAGTAACACAGTTACTTTGTTTCTCATGTTCTAGACTAAATATCAACATGTATTTACTCATCTCACCTGCACAAAAACACATTCAGTGTTCCTCAAAATTAATAAAAACAGTCAAATGCAAACTTAGAATATTATACAAGCCTGCAATAATTAAATATGTTAAATAAGAATAATATAATATGCATTTAATCCCATTTTATTAACTAATGTCTTTGCTATTGACCTTCTAAGATCCAATTCAGAGCAAAAATTACATTTGTGTTTGATTTTTGTTATTGCTGAACAGTGTAACTCCAAAGTAACATAACGCATTACTCTCCATAAAAAGTAACGTCATTAGTTACTTTTTAGGGCGTAACGCAACATTGTAATGCATTACACTTAAAAGTAACATTCCCCAACACTGCTCGAGCATCACGATGGAAACAAACCTTCCAAATACTCCACGATCTTCTGCTTCACCTCCTTGCTCTTGTTCTTGCGCTCACAGATCACCTGCAGAATGAACGCGTGCCGTTATTTCACGAATGAGAGTCAGACATGTTTAAGAGGGGTCAGTTTCTTACAGCGGACGGTTTCTGGTCATATTTGTTCCTGCAGTGTTTGTCGATGCTCGGGTGTGAACACAGAACATCCACCACCTCCGGACATCCGAACTTACACGCGAAGTGCAGCGGCGTCTCGTTGCTCTGCGAAGAAAATCACGTCTGTCAGCACGATATATGTTCGGTGCACGGCGTTCACTGCTTTGCTGAGATATTATTACTATGACTACTACTACTAATGATAATAATAATAACAACAACAGTAATATTAAAAAAAAAAATTATAATATTTAAATACCAATTAATTTTCTTAATATAATAATAATTTCTTATTATGCTTGTTTGTTATTATTATTATTAAAATGATCATTATTATACTTTGTTTGCCGATAGAAATTATAGCGATGATTTAATTTATTTAAAAATATTACATGTTAATTATTATCACTAATACTAATAAAATTTGATATTAATTGTTCTTATTAAAATTATTATTATTATACCTTGCATGCTGATAGAAATTGTAACAAAACTGTACATTTAATTTATTTTAAAATGTTACATTTGTAAATAAAAACAGTAATTTAATATTATAATGTTACATATAAACTAAACTATTAATTAATATCACTAATACTAATACTACTAATAATAAAATTTGATATTAATTTATACAATTTATATTAAAACGATCATTATACTTTATGCGTGCCGACAGAAATTGTAATTATAATAATTTTTATAGAAATAATTTAATTTATTTAAAAATGTCACATTTTTAAATAAAAACAATAATTTGTTATAATATTAATATAACAATAGTTATATATAAAGTAAACTATTAATTATCATCATTACTACTAATAATAATAATAATAATAATAATAATAATAATAATAATAATAATAATAATAATAATAATAATAATAATAATAATAATAATAATAATAAAAATAAAAGTTGTTGTTAACTTTATAATTGTTATTATCAAAATGATCATTATTATACTTTGCATGCTGATAGAAATTGTAATTATAATAATTTTGATAGCAATAATTTAATTTACAAATATTATATTTTTAAATTAAAAGCATTCATTTGTTGTTAAAATATTAATATAATAACAGTTATATATATTGTAAACTATTAATTATCATCATTACTACTAATAATAATAAAAATAAAAGTTGTTGTTAACTTTATAATTGTTATTATCAAAATGATCATTATTATACTTTGTGTGCCAACATAAATAGCACTTCTAAGTTTAACACCAGTAATTGAATGTAATTATCAGCACACTCACAGCTTTGTCAGGCATGTTGAGGTACAGATCGACGATGTATCGAATGCGCTGCCGCAGCATGAGCTCGTTATCGTTAGGATACATGAGCCGCATGAACTCGGGGTCCTCCAGCGTCTCCAGCAGCAGACGAGCGATGCCCGCCTGGTTCTCTTTAGCCGCCACATGCAAGACGTTATATCTGCATCCCTCCTGCACACAAGACATGAACCACGGGGAAATTATGCTTGGTGTTAAAGGAACAGTTCAACCAAAAATGAAAACTGTACAAAATGTGTTTGTAAAATGTTTCAAATAAATGCTATTCTTTGAACTTTGTACTCATCTGTGAATCCTGAAAAATAAAATGCATCAGTTTCCACAAAAATATTGGGCAGCACAACTGTTTTCAACATTGATAATAATCAGAAATACTAATAATAATGATAATAAAATTTGATATTAATTTATAAAATTGTTTTTATTAAAATGATCATTATTATACTTTGCATGCTGATAGAAATTGTAATTATAATAATTTTAAATAGAAATAATTTAATTTATTTAAAAATGTTACATTTTTAAATAAAAACAATAATTTGTTATAATATTAATATAACAATAGTTATATATAAAGTAAACTATTAATTATCATCATTACTATTACTACTACTACTACTGCTAATAATAGTTTCTTGAGCAGCAAATCAGCATATTATTATGATTTCTGAAGGATCATGTGACACTGAAGACTGCAGTAATGATGCTGAAAATTCAGCTTTGATCACAGAAATAAATTACAGTTTAACAGATATTCACACAGAAAGCAGCTGTTTATATCATAAAAATATTTCACTATTTTTACTGTATTTTTGAACAAATAAAAGCAGCCTTGGTGAGCAGAAGAGACTTCTTACAGAAACATTAAAAATCTTAGATGGAAAGCGCACCTGCACGATAGTGGGATTGTCCCCGGATCCGATGAGATATCGTGGATTTCCCCAGACCAGCTCTCTGAACGCCTCCTCGTCTCCTCTCTCCACGGTTTTGCGCAGTTTGGCCGTCATGTCTTGGGTTCGAGGACTCTTAAATTCATTGCCCTTCTCCAGGTTCACAGCGTCTGAATTCACAGAGCACTCTGCACACAGAATCCATCAACAACAAGCCATCTTAAAGGGACAGCTCACCCAAAAATGAACGAAGGTCTTACGGGTTTGGAACGACATGAGGCCGAGTAATTAATGACAGACTTTTCATTTTTGGGTGAACTATCTCTTTAACAGGCAACATGTCTAGAGCCCTATGATCTCAGCCCTGCAGAAAACACAGTCAGAATCACAGAATCCAGTCATAAAAATGTAATTTACTGTATTCTCAGCGGAGTTCAAAACGCAACTCTCATGAACGAGCATGCAACTAGAGATTATAAAGTTTTAAATATGGATATTTTCCTTTCAAGAACTCCTGGAGCCGCATGGAGCACTTTTTTAGATGGATTTATGCACTTTATGCTTCAAAATCTGGACCCCTATTCACTGCCATCCTAAAGCTTGGAAGAGCCAGCTCTGATTGCATTCGTCTGAAAGAAGAAAGTCATATACACCTAGGATGGTGTGAGGGTGAGAAAATCGTGCGGTAATTTAAATTTTTGGGAGAATTATTCCTTTAAATTGTATAAGTGTTATGAGTTTAATTAATTAGACATGTTTTTGATCACTTAACAGAATCCAGAAGAATTTGAATGAAAAAAAAAAAAAAAAAAAAAAAAAATCCAGAAGAATTTGAAAAAAAAAAAAAAATCAAGAAAAAAACAGAATCCCGAAGAATTTGAATGAAAAAAAAGAAAAAACCGAATCCAGAAGAATTTGAATGAAAGAAAAAAAGAAGAAAAAAAAAGAAGAAGAAAAAAACGAATCCAGAAGAATTTGAAAAAAAAAAAAAAAAACAAAACAGAATCCAGAATAATTTGAATGAATTATTAAACATTTTAATATATAATATATAAATGTAATATATTTAATACACCAATTTTTATATTAAAATTATGAAAAAGTGGTTTGCATGAATGATTCAATGACTCACTCATAAATACTTCACTTGTTTCATTACTGGATGAATCAGCGTTTTTGAACGAATCTCTTGAATGAATGATTCAATGACATAAATGTTTTAACAGTCACTTGTTGCCACCTAGTGGAGAAAACAACATTATTTGATGCGTTGGACTGACCTGCGCTGGTTTTCTCTAGAGACGGTTTGAGCGGCGACACACAGAAACCTTTAGCGAAGTTCTCCGCGTCTTCTTTACAGGCAAAGGCTTTGAATCGAGCTCCTTTCAGCTTCATCACGGCCTTCAGCGCCTTCATCTTATCGACGTACACAAGCGGCGATCCTGAAACAATCACACGTCAGCACTGGTCACGATGAAACGCTCTCAGAAGCACAATTACAAATACTTTCGTTACAGTACTCGAGTACATTTTTCATTTTTTTCTACTTTCTTGAGTATAATTAAATTGTGGTACTTTTCGGATCATTTTTAACCCTAAAAAAATTATGTACCGCAGCTTTAAGTAGCAACACTTTTACTTAAATATAATTTTTTAGTACACTTTCCACAGACCTTCTTCAACCGCTGGGTCGTCTGGCTCAGGACACACGCCGTAATAAACACACGGACCGTCCGGCTGCGGCTCTGGGGTTTGAGCGTCACCAGTCACTTCCTCTCGGTTCTGCTCACTGATTGGCTGCTGGAGCTCCTCCACAGGAAGTGAGCTCCCAGAATGCACCGCAGCCTCCCCCAGAAGAGCTCGAGCCAGCTTCTTCTCGAAGACGCTCCTGGTGGTGGCCGTGACCGGGCCGCATCTGAGTCCGACGCCGGTGAGCTCGTCTCTCAGCTGATCCGCGCTCAGCGTCTGCAGTCGCTCCAGAACCGCCTCCATAACAGCAACTCCTGCAGACCACAAATGAGGACAATAGAAGCAATCAAAATCAACAAAAGAGCAATGATATGCTATAACAAGTCTCAGTTAGCTTAACGCAGTAATATAATAAATAAAAAGAAAACAGATAGAATAGAAAAAGAAAAGTTTTCGTGGAACCTTGCAAAAGCAGCACGTTATCTGATATCTGAGTTATCTGTTTTTGCAAATAAACTCTTCATATATAATTGTGTATTGATTTTTAACATTTAATTAAAATGCAAACATGAGATGTTTGAGTCACTTGGATAAAAACACCTGCTGAATGCATACTTGTAAATGTAAATAAATGTAATGTAAATCTTTACAGGTGAAACACTGGTAGTGGTAACAGCCTAAAAGAAAACAATTGTACCAAAATATATTAGAAAAAAATATGAGGTCATTTATTATTATTATTATTACATTTACATTACATTTAGTCATTTAGCAGACGCTTTTATCCAAAGCGACTTACAAATGAGGACAATTATTACCAATAATAATAATTATTATTATTAAACTACACATGCTCAAACCAAAGCCAAAATAGGAAGAAAACATACCACTGAAGCATTAATTTCTAATTTATATATATATATACACACACATATGTACATATATGTGTGCGTGTGTGTGTGTGTATATATGTATTTGTGAATCTGATGAAAACAATAAAAATACCATAAAAATAACAATAAAAACAATTAAAACTAAACAATAAAATTTACATTTTTGTTTAATTGCTTAAAAAATTATTTAATACATTTTATGTTTTGACCTTCAGCTCTCAATGAAGTTTGATTTGTATCCCTTCATATTAAAAGGTTCGAACATCTCTGTATTAAACA